>NC_079189.1:61056909-61236909 GCF_029499605.1 Hyla sarda
AACGGATTACCATCGTATGTTGAGGGACCACTGTACATAAATTGCTTTGCTGTTTATGTACAAGTGTGCACAAACTGTTTAGAATATAGCAATGACACCTAGTGGCCAATTGTGTCATGTTAAATTTTGTTCTTTTCTCTCTAGTTGGAGTAATAAGACAGGACAGAACATTTAGACATTTTTCCCTAAACTGGTTAAATGTACTTTGCAAGTGGCAATCTCTTCCCCACCGATAAGTCTTACCTGGCATTTTTAAACGCACATCTGAATCACTCACGGTCCATACAAAGACCATCATATCCATGCCCCCAGTGGCAAAGTGTTCATTGTCAGGTGACCAGGCCACACAGACTACTTTTGCATGGTGTCCATAAAAACGGTCCTTCTCCTGGTAACCAACAAACAGCAAAATTACTATGGAAAGCTGCGAATAAACTCTGGAAGCAACAAGTAATAAGAGCAAAGAGGAAAGTCACATCAAATAAGTCATAGGCCATACTAGTTAAAAAGGGAACCCCAACAAAAAATGCTGCAGGAGCATACAGCGTTGCTTATCTGTCTGCCTTTTGATGGTTTCACAAATGTGCCAATTTGTTTTTGGGGGTGCTAGTTCTGAATTTCCTGGTTGAGTAGTTGATCAGCACTACAATTCCCAGAATGCATTGCTTTTCCTCAGCAGTTCATCACAGTACTCCCATCTTGTCTATACTTGTCCCACAGCACTCCTACCAGTTCCTCACCCGGACGTGCTGCAGAAGATCTAATTCCACAGCAGACTATCACGCAGTAAGGTTGCAGCACCTGTTGCATTCATTCCCTGTCTGCTCCTCTGTCTGTAGCATTGTTCAGCACAGGTCAGCATGCTTTAGGGGCTGGTCAAAGGTGGCAACATCTCATGTACTGGGGCTAGATATAAGAGACAACATTCAGCCAACTTCTGTTGCTACACAACTTCCTGTCATGGGTGACTCACGCAAAAACATACTGCAGCCAGTAAATTATATCTCTTAGGGGGGAGTCTAATTTGAATACAATTAAGGACATTTTCATTTTAAAAGGACTCAAAACTATTTCTGTTTTTGCACTTATGATTTTTAGGAGGTGAGGAGGAAAAAACTAAAGTAAAATTTTGCACCTACAGACCCATATAAGGGCTTGTTTTTTGCATCACCAATTGTACTTTGTAATTACATTATTTTATAACAATCTGCGGCGAAACAAAAAAACTAAATATAATAAAAAAAATAAATTAAAAAGCCATTTTGCTACTTTTTGGGGTTTCCATCTCTACACAGTGCACTTTTCGGTATAAATGACACCTTATCTTTATTCTGTAGGTCCATGTGGTTACAGGAATACCCAATTTATGTAGGTTTTGTTAATTGTACTAAAGGGAAAAATATAATATAATATAATATATAATATAATATAATATATATATATCTCTACATGTACCAAAATGAGTATGTTTAAAATTTTCATCTTCTGACCCTACAACTTATTTTTCCGCGTACGGGGCTATAGGAGGGCTCGTTTTTTGCGTCGAGGTCTGTCGTTTTTTTGTTTTGATGGGACTTTTTGATCGCTTTTTATTAATAATTTTATGGTATATGAAGCGACCAAAAATGCACAATTTTGGACTGAAATTTTTTACGTGTACGCCATCGACCGTGCGGTTTAGCCAATGTTATATTTTAATAGTTCGGACATTTACGCTCGCGGCGGTACCACATAATTTATTTTTTTTTTTTTTAAACACTTTTTTTAGCCCCCACAGGGCTATACCATGCAATCTTTTGAATGCATACACTGATCAATGCTATGTCATGGCATAGCATTGATCAGTGTTATCGGCGCTCTGCTGCTCCAGGGCTTGAAGCAGTAGATAGACGATCAGACGACGAAGAGGCAGGTGAGGCTCCTCCTGTCGTCCAGTAAGCTGATCGGGACATCGCGATTCTGTCACAATAGTCCGAATCAGCTCCACTGAGCTGCTGGGATAGTTTCAATTTAGACACCATGATCAACTTTAATTGCGGCGTCTAAAGGGTTAATGCCGGGCATCTGCCGATTGGCGGTGCTCGGCATCAACCCTGGGTCCCGGCTGCTGATCGCAATCGGTACCCATGGGGCTGGAAGCCTTCTCTGCTCCTGAGAACGCTTTAAAAACGGGACTCTGGACGTACAGGTACGCCCTGTGTCCTTAAGGTATTAAAACACATTATATAATATGTAATATAAAGGCTACGCAACTTTCTATGATTTTGTCTTGCAGTTATTGAATGGCAACATGTTTGTTTATATTCAGAGGCTAAAAAACCTGTTACAATTGTGTGCTGCTTAAAGTTTTACAGTGTATCAGAGCCTAGCAACACATTTTATTACATTATTATAATAATATTATTAATAAAAATCTGGTAATAAAATAAAACCTAAAACTAAGGACAAAGCATGCAGTTGGTTTTAGAAACTCTTAACATTCAAATTGAGTCATCCATTTAGATTTACAGAGCAGATAAATGTGAATCCAGGCTCCTAAATATGCTCTATATTGGCACCTGTGGTCCCTGTGCTGCCATATGGTGCTCTGTATTACACGATTGACGTCCCCTGGAAGCAGTGCGGAGGCGGAATACGTTTGTGTGCATGAGCCCTTGGAGACTTAATTTTTGGATGCAATACCTGACATATCTCATCTGTACTCTGTGTCCTTGTGTGAACCCGACTATATTGATGGAACCCAATCTGCTCAACTAAACATAATTACCAACCGAGATATTATTACATTTTATTGCATTTCATTTTCTGCCTAAAGCCCAGGAAGATAAAGCTATTCCGGAGCATCATTATAGCAAAGGAGCAAGTAAACAGAGATTTTACTGCCAAGGAGGAATGTACGTCAGGATTTCTAATGCTCTGTGCAACTAGAATACAAAATGAAGTTTAGGTATTTTTTCTTCAGTATTGGTGCATAGTACTCCTCCTGAAGTTGGGAGCAGGATACTTACTACCTGCTTCTATGTAAGGCTGGGTTCACAAAACATTTTTCTTCAATACAGTTCCAGTTTCAGGTTTTTGATAAAATAAAAAAACAGATTCCTCAAAACCAGACTAAACTATCAAACGTGTGTACAAGTTTTAATCTGCAGCAGGTGCCGGGGCCGAAAAGGTCATGGCCGGTTATCGCCGGCCGAGTCGGGACTTCGCTGTGGCTGGTGATTGGCTGAGCACAGTATGACTCGCCGACCACCAGGAAGAGGACGGCGGCGGAGACCGGAGCCGGTTACCGGGGGAGTGAAGGAAGGTATGTACCCATTTATTTTTTCACTGCTGGCAGTATGGACTATAATTTTCCTATTCCGGAGTTCTCCTTTAATGGTTACAAACACCACCACTCTATTCTGATCCTGCAGACATATTGCAATCCATCTGCCCCTCTGCCAGGATCTGACTACACAGGGCTTGTTTGTAGGCTGTTACCATGGGCACAAACCATTTTGCAAAGTGGCTGAATGACAAAATGATTTAATTAGGCTAGGTTCAGACTACGGAATTTCCGTCTGCAATTCCGCTTTGAAATTGCAGGCGGAAATTCCACTTGCTAAAATGTATAGTGTAGTGAATGGTTTTCCGTTCACAAATTCACACTTCGGAATTTGTGAAGCGGAATTTGTGAAGGAAAATCCCCTTGGAAATTTCCGCCTGAAGAATGGCTTTGCTCTTTCTTCAGGCAGAAATACTCGCGGAACACATTGCAGTCTATTGGAGACTACAGTGTCCGCGCGGTCCTAGCTTGAACTGATTCAGTCGACGCTGGCCGTACTCGGAATCTCCATAGTCTGAACCTAGCCTTACTTTATAAATGAAGAGTTGCATAGTCAACACATTTTGCATCCTAGATATATATAGAAATCAGGGTTTTTGTGTATTGGTATCCCTTAATGAATGATAAGTAGACACGGGAGACACATCCAAATCATCCAACTCTAGAACTGCAGGAAGATGGTTTAAACTTCTCAGCAGAAAGTTATTTACTCTATTAGAGATAAAATAAATCTACATCAGTAGATAGAAATGGCCACAGGGGGTTGTATCTAAATAGGAGTTAAATGTCCCAAAACACACACAAGCTTTCAGCACAATGTTCTGAACCAGCGCAATCTCCATCAGAATCTACTTACTGCATATCCATCAGCCACAGTAAAGACGGTCACCACTTTGTTCACATCAGTCGCAGCAAGAAAGGCACCATCATGGGAATAGGCGAGGCTGGTGATAGCAGCCTTAACTAGCAAAGACTTCCCTTCGTCCTTCAGAGTGTTTCCTTGAAAGGAATATAGATGGATGTTCCCATCCTATCAAGAAAGAAGTAACAGTCCATAAGTTGGGTCCGCCAAAAGGGGTACTATGATGGAATTTTATTTTTTATTTTATTTATTTTTTTTAACTCAATTGGTGCCAGAAAGTTAAACAGATTTGTATATGACTTCAATTTAAAAAAAAAAAAAAAAAAAAAGAAAAAAAAAAAAAAAAACCCTATCTTTACCCTTCCAGTACTTTTTATCAGCTGTATGCTACAGAGGAAATACTTTTCTTATTGAATTTCTTTTTTTGTCTTTTCCACAGTGCTCTCTGCTTACACCTGATGCCGCATCTGGAAGTGTCCAGAGCCGGAGAAAATCCCCATAGCAAACCTATGCTGCTCTGGACAGTTCCTGACACGGACAGAGGTGTCTGCAGAGAGCACTGTGGACAAGACAAAAAATAAAATTAAAATAAAAAAAATTCAAAATGAAGATACAATTCCTCTGTAGCATACAGCTGCTAAAAAGTACTGGAAGGGTAAAGATGTTTTTTTTTCCAAGAAGTCATAAACAAATCTGTTTAACTTTCTGGTATCAGTTCTTTAAAAAAAAAAAAAAAAAAATTCCACCGGCGTACTCCATTAAGACTCAAAGGAGGGTCCTAATCAGTGAATGCTAAGTTGCCAAGATTATAAAGAATCAACTAAAATACCTAAAACGCCATAATCCTATATCATGGGTAACATGCCGTACATTGCTGCATATTTTCCTACCCATTAAAGTCAATGGGTAGCAAAATTAGCTGCCGAAAATACAGAGCAAAATATGGTGCATGTGACCCTACCATAAAAAGTGGTCCCAAAAAGTTCTACAGTTTCTGTAAATTACACTCCTTAGCTTCTGTGTGCCCTGGAGGAAGTTGTGTAGTCTTTCCAGTCAGTGCTACCTGCTGCCACCTCTGTCTGTGCCTACACATAGCAGGAGAGGTTTGCTATGATGAACTGTCCAGAGAAGGCACATATCCCAACTTAGACAAAAAGGTGGCAGCAGAGAGCACTGAGCCTGACTGAAATGGACAACAGGACTTCCTTTGGGGCATACAGCGGCTATATAGTACTGGAAGGTTAGAGTTTCCCCTAAATAAAAAAGTAATTAAAACATTTGTATACATTTTCTGGCAACAGAGTTTTACTAGGACCCTCAACAAATTGGTGCAATCTGACAGTGTGTCACCCACACCAGAAATAGCTGTGCATCCCAACTCTATAACCTATACTTTTCCCAATAATTAGTCAACGGTGCCACCTAGTGGCTAAATTACCAGTTACAGAAGGAAGACTGTACCTATACATATAGGCAACGCTCATACTGGCTTTGATTTAAAAAGGGGTTTTCCATGGATTTAAAAAAAAAGTCCTATTACCCCCATACTCTTTGCTACTCCCATGTTTAGTGTTTGCCGAACAGTGTGTCTCCCACTGTCGTAAAACTACAACTCCCAGCATGCCTGGACAGCCGTTGGCTGTCCGGGCATGCTGGAAGTTGTAGTTTAACGACAGCTGGAGACACACTAATTAATATTATTATATACCGTATTTATCGGCGTATAACACGCACTTTTTAGGCTAAAATTTTTAGCCTAAAGTCTGTGTGCGTGTTATACGCCGATACACCCCCAGGAAAGGCAGGGGGAGAGAGGCCGTCGCTGCCCGCTTCTCTCCCCCTGCCTTTCCTGGGGTCTAGAGCGCTGCTGCCGGCCCTTTTCACCCCCTGGTTATCGGCGCCGCTGCCTGTTCTGTCCCCCTGACTATCGGTGCTGGCGCCGATAGCCAGGGAGAGAGAAGCGGCGCCGACAGCCAGGGGGAGAGAAGGGGCAGCGGCACCCATTGCCGGCGCCGCTGCCCCGTTGCCTCCCCCCATCCCCGGTGGCATAATTACCTGAGTCCGGTCCGCGCTGCTCCAGGCCTCCGTCGTGCGTCCCCGGCGTCATTGCTATGCGCTGAACGGCGCGGCGCATGACGTCAGAGCGCCGAGCCGTGCATAGCAACGACGCTGGGGACGCACGACGGAGGCCTGGAGCAGCACGGACCGGACTCAGGTAATTATGCCACCGGGGATGGGGGGAGGCAACGGGGCAGCGGCGCCGGCAATGGGTGCCGCTGCCCCTTCTCTCCCCCTGGCTGTCGGCGCCGCTTCTCTCTCCCTGGCTATCGGCGCCGGCACCGATAGTCAGGGTGACAGAACGGGCAGCGGCGCCGATAACCAGGGGGTGAAAAGGGCCGACAGCAGCGCTCTAGACCCCAGGAAAGGCAGGGGGAGAGAAGCGGGCAGCGACGGCCTCTCTCCCCCTGCCTTTCCTGGGGGTATATCGGGGTATACACGCGCACACACGCACCCTCATTTTATCATGGATATTTGGGTAAAAAACTTTTTTTACCCAAATATCCTTGGTAAAATGAGGGTGTGTGTTATAGGCCGGTGCGTGGTATACCCCGATAAATACGGTATACACATACACAAAAAAATAAAAATAAATGCCCTAGTTGCTGATGAATTTTTCAATCTATGACTGAGGCGGGACTCTATTGCAGCAAGTATTTGGCGTAGCAAGAGAACCGTATCATCAGCAACCGGTATCTACAGACTTTATAGGGGGAATTTCTTAGAAAGAAAAACATACAATTTCCCACTAACTGTAGGTATAAAGGGTACTTACTGCACCACCCACAGCAACGTCTCCAGAGCCTGGGTGAATGGCAACAGCTTCTGGCTCGTAGTCCAGAGAATCAATGACAGAAACTTTCTTCTTGTCCCTTAGCAGCACAATCTGCGGATACATAAAAAACCCATGTAAAACAAAGTCCAAAACACAGAAGGGGGGCTGGCACGGAAGTTCTGATTTCCGTGTCTGCAGAAAGAATGAATGAACCTGTCCATTCTTTCTGCGGAATGCATAGCCGTCTATGAGATGCCGCATTCCTTTGCGGTATTACTCGGACATGTTATGCCGATGGCCATAGTCTCCGCAATGTCAGCACAAAGATTTTCCGTGCCGACATTTCTGGACACGTGAACACGGCCTAACCGAACCATAGAACATAGGTAAAGTACCCACAGGTATAGGTGATAACATGCTGGGAGAAACATGAATAGGCATTATCTGATCAGCCAAACCACAACCTGGGGAAAAGTGTTTAGGATTTTCATAGGAAGCTGTTTCAGGGGTTCTGGCCTCTTGTTAGTACAGAAGGGTGCTTATTGGCTGGGAAAAAGGCCTTTGATGTGGGTCTAAAGGGGTGATGTGCCTATACAATGCACCTATTTAACAGAAAGTATCTAATTAAAAAAAAAAAAAAAAAAATATGTGAAAGTGATATTTTACTATGGAGCCTGCCATGATTTATCATGTTAGATTTACCGTATTTTTCGGCGTATAAGACGCACCCAATTTTTAGGGGCAAAATCTAAAAAAAAATAAAGATTTTGAACCCAATAGTGGTCTTCAACCTGCGGACCTCCAGATATTGCAAAACTACAACTCCCAGCATGCCCGGACAGCCGTTGGCTGTCCGGGCATACTGGGAGTTGTAGTTTTGCAACATCTGGAGGTCTGCAGATAGACCACTGCAGGAGGAGGTAATACTCATGTGTCCCTGCCGCTCCGGACCCGTCACCGATGCCCTGGATGTCGCTCCATCGCTGTCGCCGTGTCCACGTCGCTCTGGAACGTCTCTGCTGCCGGCCGGGTATCCTCGCTCTCCATCACGCACGCCGACACACGTACGCGACAACGAGGAAGGAGAGCGCCGGCCATACAGGGGATCCCTGAACGGAGAAGACACCAAGGAGGCAGGTAAGGTTACGCCCCCCCGATATCCTGTAAGCACTAACCCGGCTATTCAGTCGGGCTGTTCGGGACCGCCGCGGTGAAATCGTGGCGGTCCCGAACAGCCCGACTGAACAGCCAGGTTAGTGTCACTTTCCCTTCAGACGCGGAGGTCAGCATTGATCGCCGCATCTGAAGGGTTAATACAGGGCATCACCACGATCGGTGATGTCCTGTATTAGCCGCGGGTCCCGGCCGTTGATGGCCGCAGGGACCGCCGCGATAGGGGTGTATGCGAAAAATACGGTACACCTTTACGCAGCCCTGTTATGGTGCAATACAAAAAAAAAAAAAGCTACAACAATAAGTTTGGGCAATAGAACACAAAGTTGACGCAGTGTATTTAAAACTGAATTTAGGTTCCCTAATAGGTTTTAAAAAAAACTACCAGGTCAGTAACAACTACAAAACATGTATTTAGACAAGCACTAAATATGTACAGCATGTACCTGGCCAATGCACACGGTGACAGCATACCCTCCGGTGCCAACAGCAATGCATTTCGGTTGAACATCCAGTTTAATGCAATTCTGAGGGCTAGAATAGGGGAAAAAAAATTATAACTAAAAAGTGACAACCAAAGCTGCATTAAAAGGGTATTCCGGTGGAATTTTTTTTTTTTTTTTTTTAATCAACTGGTGCCAGAAAGTTACAGATTTGTAAATTACTTCTATTAAAAAAAAAAAAAAAATCCTTCCAGTACTTATTAGCTGCTGAATGCCACAGAGGAAATTCTTTTCTTTTTGGAACACAGTGCTCTCTGCTGACATCCTGGACTGAACTGTCCAGAGTAGGAGAAAATCCCCATACCAAACATATGCTGCTCTGGACAGTTCCTAAAATGGACAGATGTCAGCAGAGAGCACTGTGTTCCAAAAAGAAAAGAATTTCCTCTGTAGTATTCAGCAGCTAATAAGTACTGGAAGGATTAAGATTTTTTAGCAGAAGTCATTTACAAATCGGTTTAACTTTCTGGCACCAGTTGATTAAAAAAAAAAAAAAAAAAAAGTTTTCCACCGGAGTACCCCTTTAACTAAACTGCAGGCTTCAAAGCTGAACTCTCCACTCTACCAGCAGTCCTTATCTGCTATGAGCTAGCACTAATGATCTGCAGTGTTTAGAGACAGTAACCCCTCCCCCAACCCCCATCTTAAATGCAGTTTTGAAGCAAAATAACATGGACTTCACAAAACAAGTTCAATTATTTTTTTTTTTATAATATATGATATACTTTTTTTCAGTACCGTATATACTCGAGTATAAGCCGAGGCCCCTAATTTCACCACAAAAACCCAGGAAAGTTATTGACTCAACTATAGGCCTAGGGTGGGAAATACATCATCCCCCCGTCATCACCGCCAGTCAATCCCCTCAGTGGTTTCAACCTGCGGACCTCCAGATGTTGCAAAACTACAACTCCCAACATCTGGAGGTCCGCAGGTTGAAGACCACTGCACGGGCCTTCGTCATCATCCAGACCCCCCCCCCCCCCCCTTTAGTTTTCTACTCACCTCCCCTCGGTGGGAAGGAAGGGTGAGCTGGTCCGGGCCATCTATGCTGCCGGACCGTCCGGTGGGGAGGGTTAGTTGTTCCGGGCTGTACATTTTCACCGGGAGGCCCTTTTCTCCGCTCGCTCTGGGCCAGCCCCGGACTAGTGACGTTGCCTCGACGACGACGCACAGGGAAGTTCATGCGCAGCAGACGTCCCTGCGCATGAACGTCCATGTGCGTCATTGTCAAGGCAGCGTCACTAGTCCGGGGCCGGCCCAGAGCGAGCGGAGAAAAGGGCCTCTCGGTGAAAATGTACAGCCCGGAACAACTAACCCTCCCCACCGGAGGGTACCTGCAGCATAGATGGTCCGGACCAGCTCACCCTTCCTTCCCACCGAGGGGAGGCGAGTAGAAAACTAAAGGGGGTCTGGATGATGATGAAAGCCCACGCAATGGTCTTCAACCTGCGGACCTCCAGATGTTTCAAAACTACAACTCCCAGCATGCCTGGACAGCCATCGGCTGTTGTAGTTTTGCAACATCTGGAGGTCCACAGGTTGAAGACCACTGATGAAGGGATTGACAGGTGGAGAGTTCACGCGAGTATAAGCAGAGATTTTCAGCATGAAAAATCGTGGTGAAAAACTCGGCTTATACGGTAATCAGTATCAGTTTATCCCTCTTCAGGCTCCATTTCTACTTTCCAGTTGTTCCTGTCCTAGTGAACAGAAGAGATCCTGCTCCCCTAGGTCTATGTAGCACACCCTCATAAGCAGTAGCAGGGAGGACATTCTACAGTAGTTCTGGGCTGTTTAAGTTGTGAAAAAGCACAAGAATGAGTTATAACACCTGCTACAAGCTGCTGAAGCCTCTGTGTGTGTCTCCAACCAACTACATCCCCCAGCCTCGCCTTTTTCTTTCTCTACAGACTTCTATGGGTATCATGTAATCTAATCCCTCAGTTACCTGCTTTATCCTGTGATATATTTCAGCAGTGAGCGAGTTTGAAGTAGAGGAAGAGCTATTTTTATCTGGTATGAAATTTTATCTTGCTAGTACTATTGATTTTGCAGAGATTATTAAAATGACAAATGACCATTTAATTAGGTCGTACGAAAATAGTAAATAACGACCTTCTTAAAAAAAAAAAAAGAAAAAAAAAAAAAAAAACACACAACACAGACATCACGACCATCAATGGCAATATACGAACCTGTAGGCATTTTCTATGACATTAGTGTAACGCACTGTATCGTCCATGCTGCAGGTGACCAGATTGTTTGAGCTGTCCACAGCCATACTGGACACCTGATTAGTGTGGCCTTTGCCGGAGAAGACATCGTTCTCACCTGTCTCGGCATCAAAATAATGTATGGCAAATAGTTAAGAAAAATAATAGTTTGGACTAGTGGTCTCAAACTGTGGCCCTCCAGATGTTGTGAAACTTCAACTTGCAACATCTGGAGGGTCACAGTTTCAGACCACTGCTTTAGACTGATCCTGATGAAAATGGCAGTTCCAACTATGGCCAGCTTCAGAGAATAGTATGTATACGCCACCCGGTACTCAAATGGATGTGCCATAGAAGTGAAGCTCAAGGAGAGTTGATCATTTTTGTTCCTTTCTAAAAGACAATTGACTGTGCATATACAGCCATCCAAGGAACATGGACCAGAACCCCCCCTACCCCATGGAGGTCCCTGAAGTATGACCGTACTGGTCAGTGTACCGTGTCTGCTGACACTACAGCTTCTCATCACAGTCCTTAACCCCTTAAGGACTCAGGGTTTTTCCACTTTCGTTTTTTCCTCCTTACCTTTTAAAAATCATAACCCTTTCAATTTTCCACCTAAAAATCCTTATTATGGCTTATTTTTTGCGTCACCAATTCTACTTTGAAGTGACATTAGTCATTTTACCCAAAAATGCACGGCCAAACGGAAAAAAAAAAATCATTGTGCGAAAATCGGAAAAAATTCGAAAAAAAAAAACGCCATTTTGTAACTTTTGGGGGCTTCCGTTTCTACGCAGTGCATATTTCGGTAAAAATTACACCTTATTCTGTAGGTCCATACAGTTAAAATGATACCCTACTTATATAGGTTTGATTTTGTCGCACTTCTGGAAAAAATCATAACTACATGCAGGAAAATTTATACGTTTAAAAATGTCATCTTCTGACCCCTATAACTTTTTTATTTTTCCACGTACAGGGCGGTATGAGGACTCCTTTTTTGCACCGTGATCTGAAGTTTTTATCGGTATGATTTTTGTTTTGAGCGGACTTTTTGATCACTTTTTATTCATTTTTTAATGGTATAAAAAGTGACCAAAATACGCTTTTGTGGACTTTGGAATTTTTTTGTGCGTACGCCATTGACCGTGCGGTTTAATTAATGATATATTTTTATAGTTCGGACATTTACGCACGCGGCGATACCACATATGTTTATTTTTACACTGTTTTATTTTTTTATGGGAAAGTGGGGGTGATTCAAACTTTTATTAGGGAAGGGGTTAAATGACCTTTATTAACACTTTTTTTCTACTTTTTTTTGCAGTGTTATAGGTCCCATAGGGACCTATAACACTGCACACACTGATCTCCTATGCTCATCACTGGCGTGTATTAACACGCCTGTGATCAGCATTATCGGCGCTTGACTGCTCCTGCCTGGATCTCAGGCACGGAGCAGTCATTCGTCGATTGGACACCGAGGAGGCAGGTAAGGGCCCTCCCGGTGTCCGATCAGCTGTTTGGGACGCCGCGATTTCACCGCGGCGGTCCCGAACAGCCCAACTGAGCAGCCGGGTCACTTTCAGTTTCACTTTAGAAGCGGCGGTCAGCTTTGACCGCCGCTTCTAAAGGGTTAATACCGCACATCGCCGCGATCGGCGATGTGTGGTATTAGCCGCGGGTCCCGGCCGTTGATGAGAGCCGGGACCGACGCGATATGATGCATCGTTAAGGGGTTAAAGGGGTACGATAGGTGAAAAGATGTCTGATTGCAGGGGTCCGGCTGCTGGGACCCCCGCGTTCTCAACATTAAGTTCAGAATTCTGGGTTCAGGAGGCTGTGGTCACGTAGTCCCGCCACGCCATTCCCCCTACATTCAGGTCTATGGGAAGGAACATGACAGCTGGGGGGCCTCCACCCCCCCCACCCCCACGGCCTCCAGAACCCAGCATTCTGAATAGAATGTTCAGAAAGCCGGGTGTCTGCATGGAGATCGCAGAGGGTCCCTGCGGCCAGACCTCTTATGCCCTATTCTTTGTATAGGGAATAAGATGTCCACCAATGGAGTACTCCTTTTATTCAATATTTTAAAGATGGAATATTGATGCGCCAAATTTAGTTTGTTACCAAGTTAGAATGCATCAGTCAGACCTGATACAGGTACAATATTACAGCATTATCCTTACCCTTGACGTAAACCTGACGCTCTACCCCTATGTACTGACTGAGCAGACTGAAGAATGTGTATGCATATGTTTTTACTGGTCAGGGTCTGAGTATTTAGTAGACCTAGCTGAGAGAAAGCCATACTCTCTTCCGGCTCTGTCACGTGACTAGGACAGACTCAATGTAAGTCTATGCAACCATCCTGCACACACAGACCGTTTAGAAAGAATTGTGCAAATCCATAAAAACCTATGCCTTGTTCCTAGTACATGTCACAAGATTTTAGAATCACAGGTACACTTTAAAAGGGTCTATTCACACATGTACAATATCCTGTACATATTTGATGCACAGGATATGAAGCTGCAGAGTTCAATGTAAACTAATTGAGTAAACACCGCTTTAAATCCTGTAGCCACCCTCTCAATCTTCAAGAATAGTTTTAGGGCTGTATCTCCTTTTATGGAAATATTTATACGTTACTTAAACAGTGAGTTTATGCAAGATTAAAGGGGTACTCCACCCCTAGACATCTTATCCCCTATCGAAAAGGATAGGGGATAAGAGGTCTGATCGCGGGGGATATAGCATGCGGCACCCACCTGTTTCTGCTCCGGAAGCGCTGGAGGGTCTGGGTCCCGACTACCGGAACGGAAGACCATGACGTCACGACTCCAACCCCGTGTGACGTCACGCCCAGTCCCCTCAATGCAAGTCTATGGGAGGGGGTGTGATGGCCGTCACGTCTCCTCCCATAGACTTGCATTGAGGGGGCGGGGTGTAAAGTCACACGGGGGGCGGAGTCGTGATGTCACGGACGTGTGTTCCGGTGGTCAGGACCCAGACCCTCCAGCGCTACCGGAGCAGAAACAGATGGGTGCCACATGCTATATTGCGGGGGTCCCCAGAGGCGGGACCCCCCCGATCAGACATCTTATCCCCTATCCTTTGGATAGGGGATAAGATGTCTAGGGGTGGAGTATCCTTTTATGTACTAAACAGGAAGAAACTCAAAAAATGAGATATTCCAAGATTTCCACACTTCCACAGTATATGAGATCTGCATCTGATTCAATGTTTCCCAACCAGGGTGCCACCAGCTGTTGCAGAACTACAACTCCCAGCATGCCTGGACAGCCAAAGACACTCCAGGAATGCTGGGAGTTGTAGTTTTACAACAGATGGATGCACCCTGGTTGGGAAACGCTGATCTGATTAGTGATGGGGGTGACTGCTGGGAGCCCCATCCATCTCAAGAACAGATGTCCCTCTTTCCCCAAGTGCAGTACTCTTCCACTTACTGCATAAAGTGGAGGCTGAGCATGCACGCTGTCGCTCCAAAAGGACAGGAGAAAGGGGACCTCCGATCAGTGCCGGTCCCTGCAGCTGGACCACTTCAATCAGATAATTATTACCTATCCAGGTAAGTTTTAATAACTCCTTTAGGATCAGCTCCCCACCCATCAGAACATGATGCATATCACTAGGGTGTGCCACAACACTGAATGACGGAAATAACCCTTTAATGCCATAAGCTTTTTATAAAAAGGATATTGATATGTCCATCGTGGCTGCCTGTATAAATTGTGGATCGCCCATCATTCTTGTGGATGGTCATGCACTGGATTGACTTGTTGTGTCCCTAGTGAGGAAAAAAAATTATATATATTTACATTCATTATCTAGACCAGTGTTTCCCAATCAGGGTGCGTCAAGCTGTTGCAAAACTAAAAAAAACAGCATGCCAAGACAGCCTGGGCATGCTGGGAGTTATTGTTTTGAAACAGCTGGAGGCACATTGGCTGGTAAAAACTGGTCAAAACCAACCTAACCACTATTATATTTTATATTTTATTATTATTATATATTATATTATATTAATATACATATATAATTTATTAAGATCAAGGTCTTCCAAACCTTAATCACACGAATGGGCCTGTCTGGGTTATTCTTGTCCAAATAATTGATGTAGCCAGACAGAGAGACGCTCAGCAAGTAATTCTTCTGCCACAAGCATCCCAACTGCTGATCGAGCGTATCTGTCCCGAGCCTGAACGTGGTGACTGCTGAGTTAGCCGCTACATCCCAGATTTTAGCAGTTTTGTCCCCAGATGCAGAAAGGAGTTGGGTGCTGTCAGCACTCCAGCTAATCTGTAGAAGAACAGAGAACCATGTGTTACATACAGCAGGATGTCTGGCAGGCACAGGCCACGTGTTAAGAGACAGGGTAAAACTTCAGACACTTACACACTTCTGACCCATTTGGATGCCATAATCCAAGAAAAGATCTAGAGCATATTAAAGAGGTACTCCGCTGCTCAGCGTTTTGAACAAACTGTTCCGAACGCTGGAGCCGGCGCCTTGTGACATCATAGCCCTGCCCCCTCATGACATCACACCCCAAACTCCCGATGCTGACTCCAGTGTTCGGAACAGTTTGTTCCAAAATGTTGAGCAGCGGAGTACCCCTTTAATGTTTCTCGTCGAAAAAAGCACATAGCCCAACAAGGAACATTTCTTAAATTAATTACAGTTTATCCGTGGCATTTGTTAGAGGTATACTCTTAAAAGGCAAACTCCAGCCAAAATTATTCCATCAGGGACATAGAACAGGGTGAGGCTTAACAGCAGCCATGTTCCCTGTATCACCATGCTGCTCCATTCCGCGGCTATTCCCCTGGCTTTGGCGCACTACGTTATGACCAGTCGGTTTACACAGGGTTTTGTGTGTAAAGCGGAAGTCTTTGAGCACTTCCTAGACTTACATAGTAAAAAGTGTCTTCTGCTTCACACACAAACCCGTGTGAAGCGGCCGGTCACAAGGAAGCCTGCTGGAGCCAGAGGAAATAGCTACATGGTGAAACAGGGAGCAGGGCAGCTGTTTAGCCTCCCCCTGATAATGCCTTTGATGGAGTTTCTCCCTTTAAATAATACAGCAAAAATTACACTTGAAACAATTTTTTTATTTTTTTTTTAACTAGAAAACAAAGTCCAGAGCAGCCAGGTATTCTTATGGCATGCTCCATACATGTAATATCGCACATTATGACTATACAATTTGGGGGGGGAATTGATATGTCACAGAGGCCGAAACCCCCACCGATCATCAGCACTAGTTGGTAGAAGCATGTGGTCGCTTGCTTCACTCCCTGGCTCGTAGCGATCAGTTTATGGAATTAAGCACAGGCCTCTTCCTGCCTGTTCTGCTGATCGGCAGGGGGTCTCCGTGCCAAGACCCTATTCAGACTGAAACTTCTGACACGACTGATACCACCACCGCCACCACCAACCCCCCCCCCCCCCCACCCCCCATCATCATGACAGGGGTACTAAGCCCACCTTCTTTTCCTCAAAAAAAAGGGTCTGAGATGCCAGTCTTAAAGGTCTCCCTTTAGCTAGGTCTATACTGAAATGCAATTACCAAAACTAAAATTAAATATATATTTTTTAATTATCTAATCTCCACCCTTCAGCCTGACCAGATTATGGTAGGTAGTAGGTGGGTTAGTAATATCAAAAGGTGTTTTATAAGTAGGTTTTCAAATATTGTTTTTCCCCCCTCTTCTCTATATAGATTAACCCCTTAACGACGTATATGTTTAGGTCCTCCGCCGGCTCCCACAATATGCTGTGGGGTCACGCGGCTAATACAGGCCATCACCGATCGCGGTGATGCCCTGTATTAACCCTTCAGACGTGGCGATCAAAGCTGACCGCCGCTTCTGAAGCAAAAGTGAAAGTATCCCGGCTGCTCAGTCGGGCTGTTCAGGACAGCAGAGGTGAAATCGCGGCATCCCGAACAGCTTACACGACACCGGGAGGGACCTTACCTGCCTCCTCTGTGTCTGATCGGCGAATGACTGCTCCATGCCTGAGATCCAGTCAGTCAAGCGCCGATAACACTGATCACAGGCGTGTTAATACACGCAAGTGATCAGTGTAAAAGATCAGTGTGTGCAGTGTTATAGGTCCCTATGGGAGCTATAACACTGAAAAAAAAAATTACAGAAAATAAAAAAATAAAGTGAAAACAGTGTTAAAGATCATTTAACCTCTTCCCTAATAAAAGTTTGAATCACCCCTCTTTTCCCATAAAAAAAATAAGTGTTACAAAAAAAATAAACATATGTGGTATCGCCGCGTGTGTAAATGTCCAAACTATAAAAAATATATCATTAATTGGTCACTTTTTATAGCATTAAAAAAAAAAAAAAAAAATAAAAAAAATTTATAAAAAGTGATCAAAAAGTCCAATCAAAACAAAAATGGTACCGATAAAAACTTCAGATTACATCACAAAAAATGAGCCCTCATACAGCCCTGTACGTGGAAAAATGTAAAAGTTAGACATTTTTAAACGTATAAATTTTCCTGTATGTAGTTATGATTTTTTCCAGAAGTACGACAAAATCAAACCTATATAAGTAGGGTATCATTTTAACTGGATAAACCTACAGAATAAAAGATAAGGTGTAATTTTTACCAAAATATGCACTGCGTAGAAACGGAAGCCCCCAAAAGTTAAAAAAAATTGCGTTTTTCTTCGATTGTCGCACAATTATTTTTTTTTTCCGTTTCGCCGTGAATTTTTGGGTAAAATGACTAATGTCCCTGCACAGTAGAATTGGCGACGCAAAAAATAAGCCATAATATGGATTTTTAGGTGGAAAATACAAAGGGTTATGATTTTTATAAGGTAAGGAGGAAAAAATGAAAATGCAAAAACTGAAAAACCCTGCATCCTTAAGGGGTTAAAAAAAAAAAATGAAATTTTTTTTTTATTATTAATACACATTCCATTTAACACAGTTTCTAAAAAAAAAAAAAAAAAATTATATAAAAAAAAAAAAACAAACAAAAAAAACAACACTTACTGCATAAATTCCTCCATCATGAGCTTTACCCTCTCCAAGAGAGCAGATTTTCTCAGCCGTTTTTCCATCATACAAAAAAATCTATTGACAAAAACAATGTTAAAGATGAATAAAGGGATTTTAGAAGTATTACATTGGTGAATTTGGTCTTGCAGCAGACAAATATTCAGACCAAACACCACTCTCCACCATGTCCCATCTATTACCTGGCCGTCTGCACTGGCAGTTGCAAATCTGTTACCATCCGGTGAAAACCGCACACAGTTGACAAAACGGCCATGGTCCTGCATCGGAAACACAAATAGATTAAAAGGCTGGACAATAGAACAGGGATATGAAGGGTAAGTCTACTATGGTATTTAATGGAACTGCAAAAAATTCTTAACTTTTTACAACTTTCTAGAAAGGTTGGAAGACAAAGCTTGTGAGAATTGTGGCTGAATGATTTTAGAATCACAAATCCAATTCAGTCTAAATTTCCCAAAAGATAAATATTTATCTGATTTGCTAGTGTCTGAAGTTTGCAATTCGTTTAAGATTAGTTTTGTCTCTTTTGTACTCTGAGCAGTTCGGAGATAGATTGTGATACTGTATATATTGCAACTTCCTCCTACTACATTTGCTGGGAGCACTGCACCCTGCCTGACTGCTCAGTGTATTGTGAATGCAGGGACTCATGTCTTCGACAGGAGTCCCTGGCTCCTGTACACACTTTGCACAGCCAAGTGTTTCTCAGCCAGGGTGCCTCCAGCTGTTGCAAAACAGCTGTAACAGCTGGAGGCACCCTGGTTGAGAAACACTCGCATAGGCAATCAGGGAACTTCTGATTCAAGACCAGATACAACACAAAAAACAATTTGCTAACTCTCTCTAAAGACAAATTTCAGGAGATTCCCTTATTTCTAGGGACAATGTCACACAACAGAAACAACAACAAAAGGGATCATGCATCTTCTCCAAAAGGTAAAACAGCACTAGGACTACACCAGCTACATGTGAGCGATGGCTGAAGCTGTAGAGTAGTTCGTGCCTAAAGGCTTAAAAACAATAGGTCACGCCTTGTTACTCAGGGAATCTAAGTAAAATGTGTGTAATACACGTCCATTTTGATTTCAAGGTGAAACCCCCACAGAACGATTGTCAAGTCAGCTACTATCATAAATATCCCCTGAATATTCAGAAAATTCTGTGCAAATTCTAGAAAGATCTGTCAGATTAGTCATATAGTCAAAAACACTGACTATACACTATAAGGGCATGTTCACACATTACACATTAAAATTTGTCCTAAAAAGTAGTGCACGGTGCACTTACTGGCACAAATTGACTACTGCAATTTGCAACGAAAAAAAATAAAAAAAAATAAATAAAAACACACAAGCACTGTCTTCCATGAGCAGTTTTACTTTCAAACTCACAGCGCGTTTCCTGCTAAGAATTTGAATAGGGGCGGACTTGCTGTGGAAAGTCTTCCGCAGACTCCACTGAAGTCAATCGGGTCTGCTGAGGATTTTCAACAGCATAACCCATTAAATTTGGGTATAAAACTAAATCTGTGTCCCATCTCAGGCAGTGACTGGCTGAGCTGGCAGGTCTCAGAAGCAAGAAGACAGATTGGAGCTGCGGGGGATCAAGGCTAGGCAAGTAGTTTTTTTTGTTTCTACCAGCAGCAGGATATGAATTTTAGCAAAATGCTGGATTATACTTTTTGTCACTGTATCCGCTGCCCACTTTATCAGTGTTCTTTCCTTGCTTCTCTTTATCTAGGGCATAACAGACCTGGGACTTAAGTTTTAGCAACGTTCAATATGTGAACATGTTAGATCTACCAATAGTGCCCAAAAAGTTTTTGTTTAGCAAGATGATTATAAGCAACAGACAACGCAAGGGTGTATGAGAAAATCATGAGGAAAACCCATGAACAGTACAGACACAAGAAAGGAAGCTGAATAGACGCGGGATAGAGACTCGGCAGACGGCTTCGCTCTGGAAGCAGACGGGCACAGGCAGCAGCTCGGGGAGGCATAAATAATTCAGAGGGACAGCAGAGACCAGATCATTAGGGGCGTTCGGCAAAAGACACAAAGAGAGACCCCGGCCATGTGTGTTTGCCTGGTGCTTGTCGACTGAGAACTAGAACACACGAGAATGAGGAGTGACAGGGCCAGACGTTATTACAGGAGCGGTCTGTCACTTCAACGTACACACTGCTGACCGACATCACCCCCTTTATAATAATTGTAATGACCCACAGAAGATAACATGTTAGCTTTATCAAAAAAGTGCACTGAGTAAAAACAGAGCCCCAACTGCTGCAAAATTGTGGGTCTCTCTCTTCAATTTCTTCCTTAAGTTTTTTTTACTTTTTTATTTTTTTTTATTATTACGCTGTACATTTTGTGGTAAAATGAAAGGAGTTATTAAAAAGTGCAAATGGTCACACAAAAACCAAGCCCTCATATGGGTCTGTGGATGGAAAGAAAAAAAAAAAAAAAAATTGATGTTGAAGGCCAAAATGGGCCGTGTCCTTAAGGGGGGGGGGGGGGGGTTCAAGAATCCCTACGTTCCAAATATGTAAATTTTATGACAGACTAAATTCCCCCCCCCCCCCCTTCTTCCATCCTGCAAACCCAGCAGAATGACATGACGGTTCAGGCGAGGTCAGCAACTCAGTACAGAGGACTGTCCGCTCACAGGACTCACACTAATTGTAAACTTGAACTTGAAGGGTGGTCCCTCGAAGAAAGCCGTGCAGTTGTCATCGCTGCCGGTCACCAGGCGATAGGGACGGGTCTGCTTTATGTCCACGCTGTTAATAACTTTACTGTGTCCTGTGATCTCCCCAACCGAGGAGCCGGTGTCCCAAAGAAACACAGAGCCGAACCTGGATGTGAAGAGAAGAGTCATGAATGGAATACATCATTACACCTAAATAAATATAAAAATCCTATTTATATTTTGGATCAGTAGGGGTCCCACAGCTGGCAACACTCTTGGATCACAAAAAGTGGCCACTATAATGCAACTCAGTCCCATTAGACCAACTTTAGCACTGCAATACTCTACCACAACATATACAATAGAGTGGTGCAGACTACAGTGCTCCCCAATGTCCTTAATGAGAGAAGTCCAGAAAATCGGTTTAAAGAGCAGGGATGTGGAATTCGGTCTCGGGCGCTGGGCAGGTGAATTTCTCAGTCCCTTAGCCCTGCTTCGGGCAAGCGAGGCCAGACCTGAAAGCCCCCGACATGCACGGTGGCACTCAGAGTGGTGTATGGAGCAGGCTCTGGACTCGTGCCTGCTCGATACTCTGCAGCCCCCCAGCTGTTTTCAGTAGCTGGGGGCCACCGCTAATAGCCAGCATGTGGCGATCACTGTGGCTGGCTATTAACCCTTTAGATCGCCACTGCCTGTGGCTCTGTCACTGATAGAGCCTGGCTGGACTAGGCTCTATCAATGGAGTTCATAAGAACTCTTGATCTGTATGAGGAATATAAAAGATTCCTCCTAAAAGTGGGACTAAAAAAAAGTGTTAAAAGTTTTCCACCGGAGTACCCCTTTAAATTAGTAAAACAACATGTTAATTTGACCACAAGGTAAATGGTGTGAAAAAGAAAGCCACCAAATTAGCAACTTTATTTTTTTTTTTTATTTCCCCTCACCAATAATTTTTTTCTTATTTTAATTATTTTTTTTTGCTTCAGAGCATATGTTCTGGAAAAAAAAAAAAAAGGAGTCATTACAAAGTACAATTGGTTCCGCAAAAAGACAAGCCCTTAGATGGAGTGTAGATGGAAAAATAAGAGTTATGGCTATTATAGGGCGAGGAAGAAAAAACGAATGCGTAAAGACAAAAACTGGCCCGGAAAAGTGGATCGTCAAGAGGGACAAGTAGATTGGGCTCTGTTTTAGTCCCCTGGCAAGTTTTTTTTTGTAGTCTTTTTTTCCCCTGGAGGGAGGGGTAAAAAACAAAAACAAAAATAAAAAAGTTTTCAAATGAACAATTGCTAGAAAGTTATAGATACTTATCAGCTGCTGTATGCTCCAGAGGTGGTCATGTAGTTCTTTCCAGTCTGACCACAGTGCTCTCTGCTGACACCTCTGTCTGAGTCAGAAACTTTCCAGAGTAGAAGCAAGTTCCCAAAGCCACTTGTTGGAAATCACTGCTTTATAGTATTCAGTTGCATGTATTGACCTTTGAAAGCTTAAAAAGGGGTATTCCAGGATTTGGTTTTCTTCAGCCTTTAAAGGGGTACTCCGGCCCCAAGACATCTTATTCCCTATCCAAAAGGTCAGGGGATAAGATGCCTGATCGCGGGGGTCCCGCTACTGAGGCAGTCACACCCCCTCCCATAGACTTGCATTGAGGGGGCGGAACGTAAAGTCACACGGGGGTGGAGTCGTGACGTCACAATACTCCGTCCCCGTGGTCGTGAGGTTTCAGACTCTAAGCCTCCAGTGCTGCGTACAGCTCATACAGGTGGGTGCTGCATGAGAGATTGCAGGGGTCCCCAGCAGCAGGATAGGGGATAAGATGTTTTAGTGCCCGAGTACCCCTTTAAGCCCCTGATGCCAAGTTATAATACTGTGTAATATGCTTCGATTACCTTGTGCTGCTTTGTCCCCTTTTCATGCACAGGACCCAAACCTGGAAGTGCTATAGTGCAAGTCTTTATTTTACTGTTGTCTCTGACCTTTCCCAGCATTCCACACGGCCAGACAATATGTCACAAGTCACATGGTCTCCAGGGGGGTGTGGCTAGCAAGGTGGGAGGGATTTACTGAAGTATTGCTATCCACCTACCCACTGCAGTATAGCCACGCTCCTTGGAGACCATGTGACCATATTGTCTCTGGCCCCAAGGAAGGCTGGGAAAGGGTCAGAGACAACAGTAAAATAAAGACTTGCGTAATGGTCCTGTGCATGAAGAGGGACAAAGCAGCACACAGAGGTAATAGAAGCATATTACACAGTATTATAACTTGGCATCATGGGCTCAGGGGCTGAAGAAAACAAAATCCTGGAATATCCCTTTAATCATAACCCAGTGGTGCCTCCAGCTGTTGCAAAGCTACAACTCCCTGCATGCCCGGACAGCCTTTGGCTGTCCGGGCATGCAGGGAGTTGTAGCTTTGCAACAGCTGGAGGCACCCTAGATGAAAAAACACTGCCTTAACCCTTTATATATCAAATAAATATATTAAAAACCTTGACCATTCTTTAGAAGCAAATGCACATTGGTCGATATATTATTTCAATCATATATGACGACTTCCAAGAATAAATCTATAGCGAAAAACAGGGTTAATAATAGATGCGAGGAGTGTACACGTAACGCTACAGAATAATCACAGAATCGGGATTCTGAAGCATTAATTCTATAATTCTATTTGAAGGAATTTCAGCATTTCAGGCATCTTCATGGCAACCAAACTCTTCAGGGATCTTGCTCTCCTCGGCAGTAGTTGCGTGGGGGTTGTGTACATGCAACCTGACAAATCTCTCCCGCTATGTACTGGGAATCAGAGATTTACATAAAGTCTTATAGGAGGATATGCAAAGAAGGAATTGATACAATGTTCCATTGCTTTGCATGTGTTCTATGTGCAGAGGAACAGTCAAGTACAACTATAACTGCACATAAAAGGGGTTAACAATGCGTATGACGGTCATATGGTGGAAGTTGAAGACTCTGGTTTTAGGACTATCTGTTGCGCTTCCTGACACTTCCACCCCTGACCTCCTTTTCCTCTTGTAGCTGGGTGCAGAGAGTGGTCAGGTCATAGCAACCATCATTCCTTACATAGTTACTCAGGCTTTATATAGATACATAGGGGGAGCATTATCAAAACATGTCCAGAGGAAAAGTTGCCCAGTTGCCCATAGCAACCAGATCACTACTTTCATTTTTAACCATGCCTGTGCAAAATGAAAAGCGATCTGATTGGTTGCTATGGCCAACTGGGCAACTTTTCCTCTGCACAGGTTTTGATAAATCTCCTCCATAGTCCATGCTTGATACTCAATCTGTGTCACTGTCCATAACCAGGGTGCCTCCAGCTGTTGCAAAACAGCAACTCCTAGCATACCCAGACAACGGTTGGCTGTCCGAGCATGCTGGAAGTTGTAGTTTTGCAACAGCTGGATGCACCCTGGTTGGGGGTGTTAAGACAGTAAATATAATTTTTTTTTTTTTTACTTTAGTTCAGTTTCTGAAACCCACAGGTTGCTATGGCGATTCGATCCACTATATTGCCCCCATTAGGATGTAATCACTAGAGATGAGCGAACTTACAGTAAATTTGATTTGTCACAAACTTCTCGGCTCGGCAGTTGATGACTTATCCTGCGTAAATTAGTTCAGCTTTCAGGTGCTCCGGTGGGCTGGAAAGGGTGGATACATTCCTAAGAAAGAGTCTCCTAGGACTGTATCCACCTTTTCTAGCCCACGGGAGCACCTGAAAGCTGAACTAATTTATGCAGGATAAGTCATCAACTGCCGAGCCGAGAAGTTCGTGACGAATCGAATTTACTGTAAGTTCGCTCATCTCTAGTAATCACATATGCAGTTTAAGGGTACGTTCACACACACACACACACACACACACACAGGACAGAATCCTGCGCAGATTTGATGCACAGGATTTTCTGCTGCGGATTTCAATGTGAACTAAATGACTGAGCACAGCTTCTAATCGGCAGTTACAAATCCTGCGCATTAAATCTGCGCAGGATCAAGGTGAAATTTTTATCAAGTAATTAGCCAAAAGGCAGAAATGTATCGTGGGGATGTAAATTAATAAAATAAAAATAAAAAAGAAAAGAGGATGTTTCTTCTCCCTGGTGGATTCGTTTATGGGTTTGGAATCACACATGCACCCTTAGGGCTTGTCCACATGACAAAGTGGTGGGGGAAATCATCCTCAGAATCCGATATGAATTTTTATGCACATTTATTTGCAATTGGTAAAAAAAAAAAAATCTGCAGATATAATCAAAGCCACTTCCCATTGATGTCAATAAGAGATGGATTTGGAGGCAGAAAGGCACTGGTTTTTGCACCCAAATAAAAGGTGTGTGCACCACGATTTGTGCATTCAGATTCGCCTGCTGCTGTGTCCCATTCATTTCAATAAGCCGACTGGAGTAAACTAGTGTCTCTTGTCGGCTCATTTTCCAACCATATTCAGGTTTTGACCTGGACTGAAAACAGTTTTCAGCCCGGGTCAAAAGCCAGATATGGTTGGAAAATGAGCCGACTGGAGACACTAGCTGACTTATGACGGCTCATTGAAATGAATGGGGTATGGCACGAAAATGGCAGCAGACAGTTTTGGAAGGTGAGGGCTCTAAATTTAACTACCCATCATGGCTTCCCAAACAAGGGGTCAGACTGTGCTTTGCAAGTACTATACAAACCGGAGTCATGACGCCTCTCTCCGCATGTTGGAAAGCGTTCGAGACTCTTTTTTGTGTTTTGCAGTCTTTGTGAAAGTTATAAGTCAGAAGTTTAGTATTCATGTCAGTGTTTCCGGCTTTTGAAAACTACAACAACTCCCAGTATGCAGGGGCATGCTGAGAGTTGGAGATTTGCGACAGCTGGTTGGGAAACCCTAATCTACAGTATAGATATATCTAACATTATATGCTGGAAGCTTTTCTGGCACATACATAGCAAGCATATGCTGCAAACGCAACGTCAAGGTAGCCTAAATAAAAGCCAATGTGTCAAAATAATAACCAAGAAATCACTTTATAGTTCTAAACTTGTGTACAATATGTGGACACAGCGACAACTTGTGGCTATCTACATTCTGAAAATAACAAAGGCTGATGCCACACCAAGTGATGCCGTGCTTACTGCAGAAGATGGAGGTATCTGGGAGCTGCTTATCTCTATTGTTTATCAGGAATCATTTTATTTACCAAACTGAATGGACACATTGAAAGCCGAAGTAAATAAAAAGCATTACATAAGTATATCCTCTTGCTGTAGTCAGTGGTGTTACCCTGCCTATCTAGTTTCCACAGTACAATGAATATTCAGTCATCATAACATCTGTCTCTATAGTGGTTATGCTTTGAAGACTCATTTGTCATATCCTTATGTTACCCCCCCCCATTGATGAAATACCTATATATAAGATGTGTACCTCTGGCTCCACCAGTACATAACAGAACATGATTCTGAAGCAAATGGAAAGCAAACAAACCTTAAAACGGATGCGGCGAAATGAAAGCACTATTATCATCATAACAATAGCCGCTGTCATCATAAAGAGAGCTCCTAATACAACGCAAACAGCTGAAGAGCACGAGTAACAGTTACATGGACGTCGCTTTGTCATGTGCCCACTGGTATCGCACTTTACGGATGCAAGTGTTTTACCTAGGAACAGAATTGCTAAGTTAATTTCTTCCAAGAACAGCACCACACTTGTCCTCAGGTGGTGTGTGGTATTACAACTTTGTCCCATTTACTTCAATTGAGCTGCAATACTACACAACCTAAGGGCAGTTGTGGTGCTGTTTTTGTAAAGAAATCAGCTGTGTGTCGAAAACCTGGATAACTCTTAAAGGAGTACTGCAGCCTTATATAACTTATCCCCTATTCGCAGGATAGGGGGATAAGTGTCTGATCGCAGTGGGGCCGAACGCTGGGACCCCCGCAATCTCCTTACAGGGCCTTGGCTCTGTGTGGCTAATGTTTGTGTCGACGACCTCACTAAGAGGTTGACAGACACACCCCTTCAATGTATTTCTATGGGAGAGGCAGAGATGCAGCGTTTGTGCATCCCCGCTTCTCCCATAGAGTTTAATGGAGGGGGCGTGTCTGTCGACGACAAACATTAGCCACGCAGAGCCACAGCAGTTCTGGAGCCCACACAGGAGATTGTAGGGGGTCCAAGTGGTCAAACCTTCCCACGATCAGACACTCATCCTGTGGATAGGGGATAAGTAGTCAATGGTTGCAGTACTTCTTTAAGAACACAGAGGTAGAAGATGCTGGAATCTGATGTGGAGAATGGATGACAAAGTGAGAGTGTGTAGTGATAAAACTGGTGTATACAGCTGCTGTACAGACCGATGGGTCTCCATGGTGACAGACTACAAAGCTTGTACAGTCACACTCCTTTCTACAGAGTCTGTCCCAAAGTTCCTGCTACAAGTAGGTTAGAAAGAAGTAGGGGACAAATGAAAAATGTAATTATGACAGCTGGATCAGACTACACAGGGTTTATATTTGTGGTCAGTTGCCCTAGAGATGCATAGGGGCTGTTAACACACAATGGTCAGGCAGTAGAGAGAAAGAAGGAAGAAGAAAAAATAAAATAAATAAAAAAAAAAGGTTCTACAGCGCAATACTCCCCAGTACAGGTCACCTGTGTAACCCAGGAAGAAGTACAGTGCCGTCTACAAAAAAAAAAAAAAAAAAAAAAAAAAAAAAAAAAAAATCAAAATAGACAAATCACCAGGTCCAGATGGCATTCACCCCTGTGTTCTAAAGGAAGTAATGTAATAGACAGACCCCTATTTTTAATATTCAGGGACTCTATAGTGACAGGGACTGTTCCCCAGGACTGACTCATGGCAAATGTGGTGCCAATATTTAAGAAGGGGTCAAAAGGTGACCCTGGGAATTATAGACCTGTTAGTTTAACCTCGGTTGTATGTAAATTGCTTGAGGGTTTCCTAAGAGATGCCATTTTGGAATAGCTTGATAAAAATAAATGTATGACACCATATCAGCATGGCTTTATGAGGGATCGGTCCTGTCAAACTAACCTGATCAGCTTTCATGAGGAGGTGAGCTCCAGACTGGACCAAGGGGAAATCGCTGGATGTCGTATATCTGGATTTTTCCAAAGCATTTGATATGGTTCCACATAAAAGGTTGGTGCATAAAATGAGAAGGATTGGGCTGGGGGAGAATATGTGCAAGTGGGTAAGTAACTGGCTCAATAATAGGAAACAGAGGGTGGTTATTAATGGTACTTATTCTGATTGGGTGACTGTTACTAGTGGGGTACCACAGGGGTCCGTCTTGGGTCCTGTCCTATTTAATATATTAATTAATGACCTTGCAGAGGGGTTGAATAGTAAAGTAGCAATCTTTGCAGATGACACTAAACTCTGTAAAGCGGTAAACACTATAGAGGACAGTGCACGGTTACAAATGGATCTGGATAGGTTGGAGGTTTGGGCAGGGAAGTGGCAGATGAGGTTCAACACTGATAAATGTAAGGTAACGCACATGGGGAAGAAAAATCCGGGCTGGGATTATGTATTAAATGGGAGCACACTTGGGGCGACTGACATGGAAAAGGACTTGGAGTTTTAGTTAACAGTAAATTTAGCTGTAGTGACCAATGTCGGGCAGCTGCTGCCAAGGTAAATAAAATCATGGGGTGCATCAATAGGGGCATAGATGCCCACAACAAGGAAATAATTCTACCGCTGTACAGGTCACTGGTCAGACCACACATGGAATACTGTGTACAGTACTGGGCACCAGTGCACAAGATATAGTGGAGCTGGAGAGGGTTCAAAGATGGGCAACCAGAGTAATACGGGGGAATTGAAGGACTACAGTACCCAGAAAGATTATCAGAATTAGGGTTATTTAGTTTAGAAAAAAAAGAAGGCTTAGGGGAGACCTAATAACTATGTATAAATATATCAGGGGACAGTACAGAGATCTCTCCCATGATCTATTTATACCCAGGACTGTATCAATAACAAGGGGGCATCCTCTACGTCTAGAGGAAAGAAGGTTTCTACACCAGCACAGACAGGGGTTCTTTACTGTAAGAGCAGTGAGACTGTGGAATTCTCTGAGGAGGTAGTCATGGTGAACTCTGTAAGAGTTCAAAAAGGGGTCTGGATGCATTTTTGCAGAGTAACAACATTACTGGATTTATTCTGACAGTCATATTTGGAGTCAGGAAGGAATTTTTACCTCTAGTATGAGGGTTTTTTGCCTTCCTCTGGATCAACTCAACAGGGACTTATTAGGGATTACAGGTTGAACTTTATGGCCTCTGGTCTTTTTTCAACCTTATGAACTACCGTATGTTACTATGCAATGAAAGCATATTTAGAGAGCAGAGATTAAACTGAAGCATCAGTGATGCACCGATTCTGGCAAGAAAAAGAAAGCCTGCTTTACAAGCCCTTCTCTTCAAGTGTGATGATTCCCTGGGAAAGTCATACCAAAGAACTGGAGCACTCAAAATTTTTATGTTTCACAGAGTCACTGTAGTTTTAGTCATCTCTGGTAGAGTGTATTTCCCAACATATTAATCTGTATAGCCATACATGGGCCACCTACTCCAATCAATCCAGAAGATCAACACTGAAGAATTTTGTGCCAGTACTCCGCTTCAATTCTGCCTTGAATGATAGTTCTATTGACTTTAATGGTCTTTCCGCTGCTCTGTTCACATTTTGGAATTTGTGCTGATGAATTGTAGTCCGCCAGCAGATTGAACAAGTTTATTCTTCTGGCAGAAGCTGCTAGTAAAAGCCCATGAAAGTCAATGGGATTTTAGTTTTCCTGGTAAAGTGAGTTTGAAGCGCAATTGAAGCAGAATTTTTAAAGGAGAATTGAGTCAGCCTATTGTTGGTTATAGTACTGATACTGCTCCAAATTTATTTTCAAATTTTGCATACATTCTGCCCCAATTCTGTTCCAAGCATCAAATAGCAGATTGGCAGAATTTCCGGACCAAAATAATTCCCTGTCAATTACTCAGTGTAAACATACCCGAAGACTACTACTCGTCCTGAACTATAATAGATCAACCTTTGGCTGTCCAGGCATGCTGTGGTCTTTCACCAGCTGGAGGTCCACAATTTGGAAACCACCAAGATAGATGGTTGTGTAGATTTTTTTATTTTTATTTTTTTAAATCAACTGGTGCCAGAAAGTTAAACAAAATTTGGCCATGTATGGTCTCAAAGAGTGTAAGTTACTTTAATTAATTTTAATACTTCCTGTACTTAGCTGCTGTATGATCCACAGGAAGTTCATGTCTTTTTGGCTTTGTCTGACCACAGTGGTCTCTGCCGACACATCTATCCATGTCAGGAACTGTCCAGAGCAGTATAGGTTTGCTATGGGGGATTTTCTCCTGCTCTGGACAGTTCCTGACATGGACAGAGGTGTCAGCAGAGAGCACTGTGGTCAGACAGAAAGGAAAATAACATTTATATATAAGTTTTCCACCGGAGTATCCCTTTAAACAACCTTCTGGAATTTTACAAATCGAAAAACTACAATCTCAGCACACACTGTATAATAGCACTAGCTTCTCAGTCATCTAAGAGTTAACCCGCCTCTCCACAGTGTGGTGTATAGACTGATGCATTAACATGTGGAAGTCTTCCATTTCCTCTGCGCCTCCTGAGAACATATCTCCATTATACTAAATACATAGGTGGATTTATTCAGGCGTACATAGACTGTTTATGACCTATCTGGGTGCAACCAAACCATTATAGACGGTGTACTGGAAAATTCCACACAGTTCTTTCCCATACCAAAAAGAGTTGACATAGCAAACAATAAGGTTTATGATTCCTGACAGCGGCAGTACACAACATGAATTATGTCATCCACAGTGACCGCTGATGTCACCAGATTAAAGTAGTGTCAAATTCTAAGAACAGCTCCACACCTGTCTTCAGGGTGTTTGTGGTATTGCAGCTCTGCATTATTCACTACAATAGAGCCAAGCAGCAAAAGCATACAACCCATCGTCAGGGGTGGATAATTTTCTAAAAGAAAAAAAAAAAAAAAAAAAAAAAAAAAAAAAAAAAAAAAAGCCATTTTCCTCTTAGTCTACACATTACTTTTAATATTTTGTGACCTAAAAACAGTTCTACTATGAACAATAATGGCTTATCAATTCCAGCTCACTCTTTGAGACCATACATGGCCAAACCCTAACCTATATGCATTACCAATCCTATAGTCCTCTGCATATACAAGTTATCTTATTCAAGACCTTCAAAACCCCAGCTGGAGATTCACCAAGAACCCATCCATGTACTGAGGCCGGTGATACGCGGGTATTTAATCCTTTTCTCCACAAGGACCATAGAATTGAAAAACATTCCTGTCACAAGACTCTACACTATAGATATGTTGAGCAGGAGAGTAAAGCTGGCCATGTGTTGAGTGATCGTTCGCCGACAACTATCTTGATGCATCCTCAGAGCGTGCATGTACCAATAAGGAGAAAAGCACTGCCAGACCTCTGGATGCAACTTATCTTCCCAAAAACAAAGTGACTAGGCATATTGCACTGTTCTCTGCACCAACATTTCCAAATCAGGAAGACTAGGAAGACCCCCACAAACATTAGAATAGACGTTCGGCCTATCACACCAGAATTAGAGACATTTCAGCTCCTTAACAATGGAGGACACATTCAACAGTCAAAAACATGCCCTTACTATGGTATTTTCCCACACAAGCTGGAACAGGTACAAACCACTGGCTGAAAAATGATGAACCAATTCTTGGAGTGCACGCCATACCCTTATGTACAATGTCAGCTGTCCAAATCAGAAGGGTAACAGAAATACCAGCACAGACATCTGTTTTTTACTACTTGTCCTGAATATAGACCTGAATCTCTATGCCAAGCACTGTCTAGAGGCCTGGGGCCCAAGTATACAGTGGTCCCCCGACATACGATAGCCTCTCAGAGCCCATCGTATGTTAAAGGCAGCATCAACATATGGTGCGCGCCTGTGTGTCGCGAGACGGCATCCAGTGTATGTCACAGGCTCCTGACTAATGATTTCCCCTAAAAGTCCCCTAAGGGGACAAATAAAGTTTAAAAAAAATAAATAAATAAAAAAAGTTACACGTTAACCCCCCTTCCTTATTAAAAGTTAAAGTCACCCCCATTTTCCCAAATTCCATATTAAAAAAATAAAAATGTAAACAAAAATAAAGAGCGCGAAGAGCCCTCATTCATCCCTGTATACTGAAAAAAAAAAAAAAATTTAAGTATACTGAATTTTTTTTTTTTAACTTATGTTAAAAAAAAATAAAAAAATAAAAATAAATAAAACCTATATATGTTGGGTATAATTTCCATCATATGGGCCTACACACACTCAACATACAATGGTCGTCCCGGAATCAATTACCAGTTTTCCCATAGAGATATGTACTCAACATATGGTTTCAACATACAATGTTCCTCCTGGAACCAATTAATATCATATGTTGAGGGACCACTGTATAGGGAGAGATATCAAAACCTTTCATTCTTAACAAGGCCTCTGAGAAATAAGAAGCAATCCGATTGGTTGTTAAGGGCAATCGGTCAAGTTTTCCTCTCCTCCCCAACCCGAGTCTTTTAAGGTTCTGCATAGTAAAAGAGCACTGGACCACTGCTAAACGCCGACAATATTAGTCACAGAATCTCAAAGTAAGAAACCTCGGAATATGGCGCCATACCAAACAGAGCTCAGAGCTGGAGATTTTAGGAATACCTTTCTAGTTCAGGGCACATGATAAAGTGTAGGCCTAAATCCGAGGGTCATCATGCTACATAGGAAATAACTGGAAATGCCAGTTAAAAGAAATTAAATGATTTATGGAGGTGAAACCTACAATACTTCACAACCACAAACCTCCCAACACAACCTAAAACAGCAGCAAATACTTACTTTTCTCTTCCTTCACCAACCACTGCGATTCTCTTGCTGTCCTCGGTCCAGGACATGTCCTTAATCTTCCCCGCAAAGGGCTGGTACTCATACTTCAGGAGATGCTCCTTCTGTGTGGTGTCCCATATTCTTAGCTTACCGGTGATATCTACATACAAGAACAGTGATACTTCTCAGACCCATTACACATGACACCAGTGAACTTACTGAATAATACATAGGCATTTATACGCATTCTGCGGCCAGGCATTTCCATTTAGCATGTTCTCCATCTACTCCTTTCACTTAGTACCTTCCCTATAATGTCATATGTGCCTGTTTGGTATGACCATGGAGGAGAGAACTACAAGCATCATAGACCCAGGTAATAAGGGAGGTTATCTGGTAATAGAAAATACCCCATCAGGAAATCCTATATTGAGGTAATAAAAAAACTGGAGGAACCCTACTCTTTTCTATTTAAATAAACATCTCAATCTTTAAAAGTCCAAAGTTGTCAGCCCCCACGATAGGAAAAGAACTTGTGCAAAAAACTTCTCGTGCACACGTTTTTTTCTCAGTGAGGGGTAAAGGGCATAGTATTTACTTTCAAGTTTAGTTTTACTATGAACTTACAACGTTCCGCCCGGGCATGCTGCAAGCTGTAATTTTGCAACACGTCCTCAGTTTGGAGACGCACTCCCTCCCTGTTTCTTCCATTAAATGATGCAGGCATGAAACGTACTACCTCTCCGTAGTAGGGCTGGGCGGTATGACCAAAGGTGTATCACGGTATTTTTTTTTTTAACTTACGCTGGTTCCACGGTATATAACGGTATTTTCACCCCCCAATCATGTGACCCACGCGCGGTGTTCGGCTTCTCCCCACCCCCCCAAATCATGTGACTCGATTAATGATCAGCCCAGCAGGGTACTACTCACAGATGTCAAGCACTGCCCTCCTCCTCTCTGTTGGGGGCCGCCGGCGATGGAACTCGCTGTACGCAAGTGGTCTCCAACCTGCGGACCTCCAGCTGTTGCAAAAGTACAACTCCCAGCATGCCCGGACAGCCAACGGCTGAGCCCACTGTCATGTAAGAAGCCGGCTTCTTACATGACAGTGGGCTCATCCTATCACTGCCGTTGGCTGTCTCCGGGCATGCTGGAAGTTGTAGTTTTGCAACAGCTGGAGGTCCGCAGGTTGGAGACCACTTGCGTAGAGCGAGTTCCATCGCCGGCGGCCCCCCAACAGAGAGGAGGAGGGCAGTGTTTGACATCTGTGAGTAGTACCCTGCTGGGCTGATCATTAATTTGGGGGGGCAGAACAGCGCTGGTGGGTAAGTTCCCCGATGTGGGGACAGCGCTGCGCTAGGCTGATAAAACATTCCCGAGGGGGAGAGGCCCAACCGGTATTGCGGTATGGGGGGGGGGGGGGGGGAATTCATATCGTGCAGCCCAAAAAATTCGGTATTCGGTATGAACTGGTATACCGCCCAGCCGTACTCCGTAGGCACAAATATTACTACATTCTAGTCTCCCTAACTTAACTCCTTAAAGGACAATGGACGTATATTTACATCCAAATGCCCCCTCCTGTTATATGAAGTGGGCTCAGGAGCTGAGCGTGCTTCACACCCGATGGGTCCAGGTTGCTATCCGCAATCAGGACCCATGGCTAATGCTGCACAGAGTCGATCGGGCTGAGGTCAAGTATTAACCCTTTACACACACACACACCACGATCAAAGTTGATTGTGGCATCTAAAACAGGAGAAAAGTCATCCCGGCTAGCTCAGTGGGCTGTTCAGGACCGCTGCAGTGAAACAGCTGAGAGGACAGCGGAAGGGGCCTTACCTGCCTCCTCACCGTCTGATCTGTCCCTCGATGCTCCAGTCAGCATCAGCAGGCTGGAGCAGTCGAGCACCGATAACACATCAATGCTATGGCATCGCATTGTTCAGTGCATGCAATCTAAGGATTGCAGTATAAAAAGTGATCAAAAAGTTCCATCAAAGCAACGGTACCGATAAAAACTTTAGATCATGGCGCAAAAAATAATCCCTCATACAGCCCAATATAAAGAGGAAAAAAAATGTTATAGGGGTCAGAAAGAACATTTTTAAACATGCTAGTTTTCATACAAATCGTTATAATTTTTTTTTTTTCTTTTTTTTTAAGAAGTAAAACAAAAATAAAACCTATATATAAGTTGAGTATCATATTAATCATATGGACCCACAGAATAAAGAAAGTGTCACGCTCTGCGTAAAATCGGAAGCCCCCCAAAAGTTACAAAATGGCTTTCCGCCAATCTGTGGGGTTACACAAATAAATAACAATAAATTATAAAATAAAATCACACACACACACGGCAAGTTCTGCTTTGGTCTAGTTTCACCCCCCCCCCCCCCCCCCCCCAAAAACTTTTTTTTCTTTTCTCCGCATTCGCTAAAATAATTAAATGGTTTACTACACAGGGGTTAAGCAGCAGTCTTTGTAGTGTTCTTTATGTCACCACGTTACAATAACCTACCTCCAGAGGCAATGTAGAATCCACTGGGAGCGTATTTGGCAACAACAACTTGGTGAGCATGCTCGGTGTAGACATCTGCAATGGCCGGGTTCTACAATGGGAAATACAATATAACAGATGACGTCATTCCCTTTCCCTGGTTGAACTTGATGGACATATGTCTTTTTTCGACCGTACTAACTATGTAACTATGTAACTATGTAACTATGTCATAAACAGATGGCGAACGTTTTATCTTAAGTACAAGGTGCAAAGAGTGAACAGCTCCATATTATATCGTACATACATGGCATATGCACCGCCGCTTATCATAAAGTAAACAGCGTAAAGCCCCATCTGTAGATCAGCTGTATGGAGGGGGGGCTGTATTTAGCATCATATAAATGGGGAATCAGAAAATCAAAGCCGAGCTACAAAGCAGAGCATTAATAATTCATCCTGTGATTCCAGATTTCTATCCATCCTCATTATAGACACGTTACATGAAGGAGGCACAGATCATTGACTGCGAGCAGGGATGTCCAGCTGTGCACCGGCTTACCGTAGCTTTAAGAGCATTAGACACACACGGCCTGCCTGGCAACAAGGCACCAGATCTTTTCTAATAGGGCAGAGGCAACCCAGGATCAAGAATTACATCCTTCATTACATGCTTTAAAATTGAAGATATAGTGGCAGACAGGGGGTTTAGGTCAAAGTTTAGGGTGGGATCAGAAGAAGGGGGGGGGTGTTCCATAGATTTTCATAATACAGTTTAGCACTGCTACGTCTACACTGCTTCACACATGTCGGCAGAATCATCGGCTGCTGGAGTATTAGGGACGTCGGCAGCCAGTTTTAAGAGTCTGACGACATACCCCTGGCGCAGGGGAACAAAAGCGTTTTGTGAACCTTAAAAGGGGTACTCCACCCCTAGACACATTATCCCCTATCCTTTGGATGTCTTATCACAGTGGTTTCCCCCCTCCCCCCCCCCCCCCCCCCCCGATCTCCCTACAGCACCCGGCGTTCGTTCAGAATGCTGGCTGCGGCACTGGAGGCTCGTGATGTCAGGGCCACGCCCCCTCACTGCAAGTCTATGGGAGAGGGTGTGACGTCACGAGGGGGCATGGCCGTGACATCAGCGCCGCATCGCTCTGTGCACCGGATGACTGCGGTGCTGCAGCAGAGATGGCGGGGGTTCCCATCGGCGGGACCCTAGCAATCAGATATCTTATCCCCTATGCTTTGGATAGGGGATAAGATGTCTAGGGGGTGAATTACCCCTTTAAGGTCAGGTTCACACGTACGCAACTCCAAACTGACAAATTCTGTCTGGAGCTTCCTAGTGCAGTAAGAGCCGACTGAGTCTGTTGGTGCTAGGACCATGCAGATATTGCAGTCCCCAAAGAGGGCAATGTCTGCACAGCAGATTGTGCATAAAGAATTGACAAGACCATTGTTTTGGAGGTGGAATATCTGCCTTTAAAAAAATTCTATAGTGTGCAGAGGAATCCCATAACCGGCAATTTTTGAAGTGGAATTTTAGAACAGAACTCAGCATGGAAATTGCTTAGTGTGAACACAGTCTAAATGTACCTGCTAAGCAATTGAGTTTTACAACCAGGAGACATTCAGGTAGTCGGTGGGAGTATAAAAAGGTCTCTTCTTTCAACGAAGGGGATAAAGGATCTCTTTACTGACCAAATACATAAGGCTACACAATAATGACAGGGAAAACTTCGCAATGCAAAGATTTGGCCAAGAATTTGCAACTGAGAAAAATTTAAATATGCTGGGTCTAAGCCAACAGAAGAATAATTTAAATGTATTTTTGCATCAATATTATAGACACAAGTCCCAGCCTGAACGCAGGTCTAAAGAGCAGACATGACAGCACCATAGTGATCTATTGTCTCTACCTGGGCTTGTGGCTATAATACAGATGCACCTGTAATGTCCCAGTACAGGATAACCCTGTACAGTACTTAGGCCCTGTCAGGTTGAGTCCCTCAGTGTTCTGGGGGCTCTCCTGAAGTGTCTCCCCCAGTATTGAATCTAGTGTTACCATGTATAGTCAGTATAATGTTATGTACTAGGTATATAAAGTATAAAGGACCTTTGGAGGTATCACATGTTATGTTCAAATGATGTGTTATGTTACCCAGAGAGCACCAGTTGACCACCTGACCTGCAACTTGACCAATGTGCTTCTGGCTCAGCCCCCCCCCCCTTTATAAAAGAGGGGGAGCCATTACAATCTGACTCTTTTGCTCTTACACCATCACTCCTGCTGAGGAACAGCAAAGCACAAACACCTCAGATCCAGCATCCAGTACACCTGGAGGCCTCAAGCCTGCATATGTCAGTAAGTCCAGCCATCTATGTCTACTGTCTTTACCTACAACACAGTTACCTGTCAAGTCAATTATAGTCAGAGTGGCTGCATGGAAGTCTGATCAGAGTATTGCAACCCCAAGCAAGCTGCAAGGCCCTTTCAGTGGTACTGGTTGATCCGGGATTCTGGCCTAGCTGTAAAGACTGTAAACAACCGTCTGACCTCAGTAAAGCCTCCGTTAACCATAACCTGGTCGTGGACTCTTCTTGCACTGCCTAACCTTGGGATAACAGGGATATCATTTTGTTGGTTACCAGTCCCCAAAAACCACTCTGGTGTCTCCAACATTAGGAGTTAATAACATCTTGCCCCTGAGGTTAGTACCATCTGCCCCATCCACCTACATCCTTCACGCCCCGTCGTCACCCCACAAATATGGGGTCACCACACACCAAAAATAAAAACACAACATGCAAGCTCATTATGCTTGGGTAAAACTGACCTAATAGCGAAAAATTCCTTTATTAGTAAAGAACATCGGTATTCACAGTAGTTCAGAAGGAGAGTCCTGCCAGAGAGCCCCTTATACCTCTGCTTATTTGACTTTGGGAGTGCAAAGTTATATATGTGGGAAAACATGCTATGGATTTTTTAGCCAGAGATCGTATTACAGTTCAGAGTTACAATGAGGAAGTCAAAATCTGAAATAAAAGGTCATTGAGGATTTGCTCCAGACAACTTGTGGGTGCACAGCAGTCTCCAGATACCCTGACATGTAGGAGGTATGTAGGAGATATTGGGTTCTCTGCAGTCTTCTAGCAGTAATAACCTCTGTATATGGAGACTAGCCCTGTCAGGAATGAATCACACGAGTCAGCTCTGCGGGCGCGGCTCTGAGTCACCTCACCTCAATACGTAGGACCTACGGGCAGGAAATAAGGGCCTCACTGTGCACTGCCACCACATCCCAGCCAAACAAGACGCCACTCGCTCAAGTTCCTGGAACTTTCTCTCCATATGACCAGTAGTAATGTGCACACACAGAATACCGAGCAGGTCCTGCAACATGTGCACGTACTTCCCCTATTACATACTTCTGCTATATAAGTGTACAGCAGGACACAACGCTTCCTTCTGTATCGAGCTGTGACTTCCTTTGGATATAAAGACACTAGACACCCTCTGGCAATGTCAAGATAAAAAAAAAAAAAAAAAAAAAAAAAAATCTGATCTTTTGAAGTCATCCCTTATAAGTCACATATTGTAGACAGACTTAAAGGGGTATTCCGGGTTTATACATCTTATCCCCTATCCCCTCGCTGCGGGTCTCAAGGGGATACATTTTAATCTAGGGATAAACCCTTGAACACATGAGCCTACCTTAGGAGCCAAAACTAAACTCCTTTAAGGCCCCTTTCACACTACAGGTATCCTGTAAAGAACGGCGTTATTACTCCCAACAAAAAGTCCAGAAAACGTCCGTCAGAAAAAATCCCATTTATGCCAATGGGATTTTGTGAACATCCTTTCGCATCAGGCATGTCACTTATTTTTGCCGGCACAAAAGACTGTGCATGCACTAATGTTTGGTCCGGCAAAAAAATAAATAAATAAATTTAAAAAAAGGGATTAAACTGGTAATGGATGAACAACATCATTTTTTTTTTAAATTTATTTATTTATTTTTTTTAAGGAAAAAATATCTTTTTTTTTTTCATCCGTTAAAATAACGGCAGCAAAAAAGCAGGATGATACCTGTAGTGTGAAAGGGGCCTTAGAGAGTATTTGGAGAGTAGATAGTTTACTACAGAAGGCCTTAGATTAGAGGATGATCCAGCGTCCATAGAGAAGTGGTGATGCCGTACCTCAATATTCCTGATGATCACACATTTCCCATTCGTGTACACAAAGTTGTTGCCCTTGGGGTCTCCTCCAAGAACCTTGGCCACGCCACGTTCCATCTGAGGAAGGCTGGCAAACACATGTTCTAAAAAGAAGAGGGAAAAAAAATGCATAAGTTGCAAGAATCACACACTTAATGGGCATTCCTATCTCATATAGTGATGGCACATGTTATTCTTTTATAATCATGGGGACCTGCTGCAATCCTGAGAATGAGAGGGCTCAAGCACTGTGTCCCATACAGCTGTTTCTGTATAGTGAAGGAACCGTCAGCAGTCCATAGCGATTGTGTAGGGCAGTGGTCTTCAAACTGAGGACCTTAGGAGGCTGTAAAACTACAACTCCCAGCATGCCCACATAATTTGCTCTGTTATCCAGAGCGTGGCAGGACCTTCCACATGATGTACTTCATGGTGCGGCAGGTCCTGCACCACTAAGAGCAGAGGATGCAGAGGCCTAAGCAGGGGGGTGGGATTTTTACTATTTTTCTTTTGAAGACTTATTGGGGGCATCTACCTCAGAGGTTCACTACCTACCTACTGGAGGCTTCTACATAGAGTGGGGGTAAAAGACCAATAGGTTGGTGGGGAATCCTCCCTAATACATTAAACCCCCCAGAAAATAGGTAGGTAGAGTCTACCTATTCATTTTCTGGGGGCTTCTACCTATGAGGCAGGATTCCTTACCTACCGGGGTCTCCTACTTATTAGTGAGGATTCCCTACCTACAGGGGGGGGGGGGGGGGGTTCTACTTAATAGGGAGGGGGTGATTTCCTACCTGCAAGGAGCTTCCACCTAATAGGAGGCTCCCAACCTACCTATCTTCTGGAGTCTTTTACCTAATTGGAGGGGCTGGGGGAGCTTCTATCGAATAGAGGGGAACTACCTACCAGAGGCTTCTAAGCTAATGGGGGGGGGGGGGGAAATCCCAACATATTGGTAGCATCTACTTAATAGGGGGGGGTGATTCCTTACATAAGTACTAGGGGGCATAACAATTGTGAGTGTTAGTAAGGGCCTCATGTTGGACTTTTGCCTACAGCTTTACAGTCTAGAGCAGTTTCCTTCAACCTGCGGACCTCCAGATGTTGCAAAACTACAACTCCCAGCATGCCCGGACAGCCGTTGGCTGTCCGGGCATGCTGGGAGTTGTAGTTTTGCAACATCTGGAGGTCCGCAGGTTGGAGACCACTGGTCTAGAGCCACCTCTGCTGTCACATGACATTAAAACAAAAATATTTGTGATTGGCATCAGTGAGTTACACAGAACTGGTATTTTATCTTTGAAAACTGATGTTGAGGAATAGATACAATGTATAAGCATGTCATAGAATGTTTTGTTATGGGGCACAAGGGAATGTTACATTGTAGAAGTTACAGAGCCGGCCTATGGGGGTATACAGAGTCTGGGGCAGTAAATATCTGTGCACATTGTTATGGGGCACAAGGGAATGTTACATTGTAGAAGTTACACAGCCAGCCTGTGGGGGGGGGGGGGGGGGGGGGGTTATACAGAGTCTGGGGCAGTAAATATCTGTGCACATTGGTAACCAGAGGATCTGTCCAGACGGATCTAGAAATACCTAAAATTCCATATAAACCCTAAAAAGGCAGCAGGGACAGCACTACACGATCATGGGCCTTTATTCTACCTACATGTCTATAGGTGAGGGGCGGACTCCCAGACAACCCCCCCCCCCCCCCCCCCATTACTATATCCACACAGAAAGAATCCCCAACACATGACAAGATAGAGGATCATAGGATGATCTATAGATCTACAATATTACAGTAATCTGCCTGAATGGGACCTGACAGATCATCAGATATTCTGGATTATTAGATCGTTATGGGAAAACTGTATAGGATTTAACTAGAGAACCTGCCGGAAAGACGACCACACGTGACTGTGCTCCTGCTGTATGTCCAGATCAGGTGGTGAGCCGCCATGTATGCCAGGAAGAGCTACAGAGCTTTTCTATAGTTTAGAACTTCATGGCAGCCAGCCAGAGCCCCCAATAAGTGCAACCCCCCCCCCCCCCACATTGCAGTACACCTGTCAGCAGGAGCCCCCCACATAGAACACCATCCTGCAGGAGCCCCACACTTCAAAACACCAGCCAACCCCCACATGACAGCCAAGAGGGGCCCCCTATATAAGAGCACAGCAGTCAGCAGGGGACCCCATAGGCGACTCCTTATACAAGGAGCAGGGTCCCATAAGAGGTCCCAGGACCCCCACATAACAGCATGCTAGGCAGAAAGGAACACCAACCCCCCACACAAGTCTGGAGGTGCCCCCCACATAACAGTACACAGCCAGTCAAAAGGGGTCCCCTATATAAGAGCAAAGCAGTCAGTAGGAGACTCCTTATACTGCTATAAAGGAGTCATCTGCTGGCTGGTGTTCTGTCAGCAGGGTCCCATAAGAGGACACAGGAGCCCCCAACACACACAAATTCAGCACACAAGTCTGGAGGAGCCCCCCACATAACAGTACTGTACACAGCCAGCAGGGTGCACAAGTCTAAACAAAATGCTAGTCAGCAGGGGGATCCCGATAAGGGGACATCAGTCAGCAGGGCCCCCCCTTTTTCAGCATGACAGCCAACAGGCCTATCAATATAACAGGACACCAGAGGCCCCCGCACATATAAGAGCACCCCAGCCATAAGTGCTCCCCCAAAAAGTCTCCCTTGTCAGTAAGTACCAATCAGTGAGAACACAGCAGAGCCGCACATAACCGCAAACTAGTAAGTAGAAACACCCACATAATACCACCTCAGCCTGCAGCCTCCCCCATAACAGCACAGCAGCCCCCCACCCAATACCAGAACCCAGAATGCAGGAGACCCCACAGAACAGTCCTCCGACCTGCTGGACACTCACATTCTCTCTCTCTCTCTCTCTCTCTCCCCCAACCCCCCCCCCCAATATAACAGCACCCCAGCCTGCAGGGAGTGCCACATAATTGTATTCTAGTCAGCAGGGGGCCCCCCATAAAGTTATACCAGCTGCCAGGAGCCCCCCCCCCCCCCCCCATAGCAGTAGGGCCCCCACATAGATATGCATCAAGTGCTCAGTATGCAGAGCATTGCCCCATCATCCACACAGCAGGATAGATATGTATGAAGTGCTCAGTATGCAGAGCATTGCCCCATCATCCACACAGCAGGATAGATATGTATGAAGTGCTCAGTATGCAGAGCATTGCCCCATCATCCACACAGGAGGGAGGAGATCTCTGCAACAGGCTGGGAGCGGCCGGAGAACTCCATGACAAGTGCGGAGAGCGGCGGCGGCTCTGCGGTACCTGGGTGGGGGTCCCCCGCTGCATGCACCCGGTGCTGACGTCACTGCCCCCCAGTATACAGGACAGACCCCCGGCCTCACTTACTGATCTCGTAGGGCATGGTGCTGTGTACGGAGCCTGTGTGAAGTGTACGGAGCCGCCTCTGCTCCCGGCCGCCCAGCGATTCAAACCCGGAAGCCAAAGGCGAGAGCTCCAGCTGCGACGTCTCCCTGTGGCTGTGACCATATATGGTCAACAATGAGCGCTCCTCCAGCCGCTCCCCCCGCCCGCTCAGCGCTGTCACTCCGCCGTGACGTCACCGGTGGGCGGGGAGACTGTCAGCGCCATGTTTAGTGTGGGCTGGATGGCGCTCCCAAGGGATTCTAATGGGCTGTCATGTCTATTATATTCAATCCTTGTAGACTGGAGGAAAGGCGCAATCTTTAGTTCTAACCCCGAACCAATTTTCTAAACTTCATACATTCATTCATTCATTCTGTTCCCATAGAAACGTGCAATCTCGCCTCATAGCAGGATGCTAAACCTCATTCTGTTACTATAATGAGTAAATGTCATCATTTTACGGTGCAATACGAAAAAAGGGCCCTAAACTGTATTCATTGATTCATTCATTCTTTTTATTCCCAGATACATTCATGTAACAATTTTCATTCTAATCTTATAGATAAATGTATTTCATTCATTATGTTACTATTGAGACAAATATGATTATTTTTATTTATTCTGGTTGATGACACCATGCAAAACAAAAAAAAACTTAATCCATTCATTAGGTCATTCTAACACCACAGAGATTAGTCTAAAAATGGTAATTCTATTCTCATAGCACCATGTTAAACTTCATTCATTCAGTGTTACTATAGTGCAGTGGTCTTCAACCTGCGGAACTCCAGATGTTGCAAAACTACAACTCCCAGCATGCCCGGACAGCCGTTGGCTGTCCGGACATGCTGGAAGTTGTAGTTTTGCAACATCTGGAGGTCCACATGTTGGAAACCATTGCGTATAGTGAGGTCTTTTCATTTACAGTACAGACCAAAAGTTTGGACGCACCTTCTCATTCAGAGTTTTCTTTATTTTCATGACTATGAAAATTGTAGATTCACACTGAAGGCATCAAAACTATGAATTAACCCATGTGGAATTATAGACATAACAAAAAAGTGTGAAAATATGTCATATTCTAGGTTCTAGCCACCTTTTGCTTTGATTACTGCTTGCACACTCTTGGCATTCTCTTGATGAGCTTCAAGAGGTAGTCACCTGAAATGGTCTTCCAACAGTCTTGAAGGAGTTCCCAGAGATGCTTAGCACTTGTCGGCCCTTTTTGCCTTCACTCTGCGGTCCAGCTCACCCCAAACCATCTCGATTGGGTTCAGATCCGGTGACTGTGGAGGCCAGGTCATCTGGCACAGCACCCCATCACTCTCCTTCTTGGTCAAATAGCCCTTACACAGCCTGGAGGGGTGTTTGGGGTCATTGTCCTGTTGAAAAATAAATGATGGTCCAACTAAACGCAAACCGGATGGAATAGCATGACTCTGCAAGATGCTGTGGTAGACATGCTGGTTCAGTATGCCTTCAATTTTGAATAAATCCCCAACAGTGTCACCAGCAAAGCACCCCCACACCATCACACCTCCTCCTCCACACCAGCACACCTGTGAAGTGAAAACCATTTCAGGTGACTACCCCATGAAGCTCAACAAGAGAATGCCAGGAGTGTGCAAAGCAGTAATCAAAGCAAAAGGTGGCTACTTTGAAGAACCTAGAATTTGACATATTTTCAGTTGTTTCACACTTTTTTGTTATGTATATAATTCCACGTGTTAATTCATAGTTTTGATACCTTCAATGTGAATCTACAATTTTCATAATCATGAAAATAAAGAAAACTGTGAATGAGAAGATGTGTCCAAACTTTTGGTCTGTACTGTGTTACAACCATAAAACAGTTTAAAACTTCATTCATTCATCTGTTCTATCCGCTCCCGCAGGGTGTTTGCTCCACTCCCGCAACATTTGTGTCCAATCATGCCCGCACCCGCTACCGCTAAAATGTTTGTCCAATCCCGCTCACTCCCGCTAGCATAGAAATGTACAGACACTGAGGTGCAATGCTCTGCACATACTACTCATGTATAATAGTGTGTGCAGTACATTTTATATAGGTTTTATTTTTATTTATATAGGTTTCATTTTATTTGACTACTTATAAAAAAAAAAAAATATATATATATATATATATATATATATATATATATATATATATATATATATATATAACTACATGCACCAAAATTACTATGCTTAAAATGGTCCTTTTCTGACCCCTATAACTTTTTCATTTTTCCGAGGGCTAATTTACTGCACCGTGGTCTGTAGTTTTTATTGGTACAATTTTTGTGTTCATGGGACTTTTTGATCGCTTTTTATTATATTTTTTATGGCATATGAAGTGACCAAAAATGCGTAATCTGGGACTTTAGCATTTTTTTCCCTTTTACGCCATTGACCATGCAGTTTAATTAACATTATTTTTTAATAGTTCAGATATTTACGCACGCAGCAATACCACATACGTTTATTTATTTTACATTATTATAGTCAAAAAATGGGGGGTGGGGATTCAAGCTTTTATTAGGGAATGGGTTAATGGTAAGGGGTTAATTTTTATTTATTTTTTTTACACTTTTTTACTTTTTGTTATAGCTCCCATAGGGTAGGGTATACCAAGCTGCAGTCACTTACATACCCAGCTGGGGCCGCAGCACAAGCACAGTGCACTTTGTGTCTGTGTAAATTGTGAGGAACACTGGTGGCAGCTCTCTGACCTACTGGGCCGGCAGGAGAAGACGCAGAGAGTACACTATCCTCCAGGGCAGGCTGAGCTCAGCGAGGGCTCCACAAAATGGTGGTGCAACAGTGGCAGGGGGAGGAGACAGGACAGGGAGGGGCACTGTGAGTGTGAAACAGTCAGTCTCTGTCTGAGTCCCACTTAAATTGAGGCTGGTGCTGGATTTTGCAGGATTTGCAGGACCCGCAGGCATAGTACCTTACCGCCCATGCACGCCCGCAGCAGTCTCCTGACCGCCCGTGCACCCGCACGTTTTGGGATGGGCCCCCCGGGTCCCATGGGATCCCAATCCCAATGCAATCCTCTAAATTTGTCTAACCATCCTAATTTTTTCTATTAACATAGCACCATGTTAAACTTCATTCATTCATTCATTCATTCATTCAGTCAGTCAGTCAGTCTTACTATAGTGAGCTCTTTTCATTTATTTCAGCCATAAAACTCTGTGCAAAACTTCATTCATTCATCCGTTCTATCATCTTAGAGATTAGTCCAACCATCCTATTTTTTTTCCTATTAACATAGCACCATGTTTAACTTAAAGGGGTATTCCAGGCCAAAACTTTTTTTTATATATCAACTGGCTCCGGAAAGTTAAACAGTTTTGTAAATTACTTCTATTAAAAAATCTTAATCCTTCCAATAGTTATTAGCTTCTGAAGTTGAGTTGTTGTTTTCTGTCTAACTGCTCTCTGATGACTCACATCCCGGGAGCTGTGCAGTTCCTATGGGGATATTCTCCCATCATGCACAGCTCCCGGGAAGTGACATCATCATTGAGCAGTTAGACAGAAAACTTCAAAAGCTAATAACTATTGGAAGGATTAAGATTTTTTAATAGAAGTAGTTTACAAATCTGTTTAACTTTCCGGAGCCAGTTGATATATATATATATATATATAAAAAGGTTTTGCCTGGAATACACCTTTAATTAAATCTGTTACTATAGCCATAACACTGTGTAACTTCATTCATTCTAGTACACTAAACTTAATTTATACATTTAATCTGTTACTATTTTATGGCTAGAATAACAATGTTCATTCTAGCCATAAAATTGTTTGCTAAACCTAATGTATTCATTCTATTTACACAATGATTAAAATAACAACCTTCATTCATTCTGGCCACATAGCGCCAGGCTAAATAAAAAATACTTAAATCATTCTAATACCACATAGATTTCTATAATAATGGATTAAAACTATGTGAATTCCAGCCACATCGTACCATGCTAAACACCATTTATTATAGAGAGCAGTGTACTAATCTTCATTCATAGATTCCAATACCAAATTCACTGTTTTTATTATGTCATATATTAGTGTAACAATCTTTGACAGCAATATGCCTATTAGCATCCATTTAGTCTGCTGTTATGAATATCATTGTAATGTCCTCTAACATGGCACTTAAACTGTAGAGACTAATGAAACAACCTTAATCTAACATAGTCACATATGTAGAAATATTCTAATTACCATTCATTCACATATTCGTTCAATATGTCTTCATAGAGGTCAATGTAGTAATCTTCATCTAATATAGTGTCATAAGCAGAAATGGTCTAATTACCATTAATTCATTCACTCATTCATTTTGTCTCCATGGAGGTCAATGCAACAATCTCCATCTAATATAGTCACATAAGTAGCAATGTACTACTTACCATTAATTAATTCATTAATTCATTCATTAATTTACTCATTCATTCAATATGTCACCATAGAGGTCAATGTAACAATCCTTATCTAATATAATCACATAAGTAACAATGTACTTAACTTCAATTAATTCATTCATATACTCATTTATTCATTCAATATGTCACCATAGAGGTCAATGTAAGAATGCTTATCTAATATAGTTACGTAAGTAGCAATGTACTTACCATTCATTAATTTATTCATTAATTCACTATTTCAATTATTCATTCAGTATATCCTTTTTAGAGGTCAATATAACAATTTTTATCTAATATAGTCATATAAGAAGCAATGTACTATTTACAATTCATTCATTTGTTCATTTAATTATTCATCCAATATATCCTTTTAGTTTAAAAAACATTCATCTAATATGGTCACAAAGGTAACAATGTAGACATTGCTATTCATTTACTTATTCAGTTTTCTCTTTCCATAAATATCACTTTCCTTCAGTTTATACTCATAGTACAAAGCCAGGAATGGCTCTAAACATTTTTAATGGTCCCCTTTTTATGATCTCTTCCTGGCTTTGTATTCAATAATTCTAATAAAAAACCTGAATGTGTGAACGCAACCTAAAGGAAAACGGTCACCCGTTCACCCGCACTATAACCCGATACACCGGGTTATGGTGCGGTGATTAGGAGACCGATGCAGGGTCTCGAACTGCTATGCCTACTTGCAGTCTGGAGCCCCGATCCTCCAAAGGTCCCCCGCTGACTTGCGCTTTGAGGTGGGTCTGCCAGCTAGATTTAAATATTCATAAGCTCCGGTCACGTGAGCGCTGAGTAGGCACGAGCCAGTGACCAGCGCTTATGAATATTTAAAGGTTAACTGTCACTAAACTCCCCCTTCACTACCCAGAGGTACTGGCTGGTAGTGCGGGGGGACGCTGATCAATATGCTACCTACCATGCCCGGATCTGTCCAGCCGTTCGCCCATTGTCTTCATTATTCCTGATATGCAAATGATCTTCTAACTGGCAGGGGAGGGGTTACATACCTTCATCTAGTGCTGTGACGTTAGCGCCACTCGTCAACAGCACCGCCCGGCTTATGAATATCCATCCCCTCCCTCTGCCGCCTCTCCTCCCCGCTCTGTACAGGACTCCACTGCGCATGTGCCGCTTCCGGGTGTACACAGGAAGCGGCACGTGTGCAGTGGAGTCCTGTACAGAGCGAGAAGAAGGAAAGGCCACCGGAGTACCCCTTTAAGAGTGTACAATAATATTTATTCTTTCCTTAGAGCAATGTAGCCAAACTTCACTTTTTCACACCACATAGTTTTTCAGTAAAGATAAGGCAGTGTCCATAACAGTGCAGCAATCCATTAACCACTAAAGAGATCAATTCATTCATTATGGTGATGTAGTATACGACATTCATTTAGAGGGAGATTTCTCAAAACCTGTTCTGAGGAAAAGTTGATGAGTTGCCCATAGCAACCAATCAGATCACCCCTTTCAGTTTTCAGAGGCCTTGTCAAAAATGAAAGAAGCGATCTGATTGGTTCCTATGGGCTTTTCCTCTGAACCTGTTTTGATAAATCTTCCCCTAATTAATTCTTATATATTACATTAGGGTAAACATAGATCATTTTAACTCCTTAAGGACTCATCGTTTTTCCGTTTCTGCACTTTCGTTTTTTCCTCCTTATCAATTTTGCACCTACAGACCCATATGATGGCTTGTTTTTTGCCCCACCAATTGTATTTTGTAATGACATCAGTCATTTTACCCAAAAAAATCAACTGCAAAACAAACAAAAAAAATATTTGTGGGACAAAATTGAAAATAATATGCCATTTTGTAATTTCGGGGGTTTCTGTTTCTACGCAGTGCATTTTTCAGTAACAATTACACCTTCTCTTTATTCTTAGTTCCATACGATTAAAAGGATACCCTACTTATATAGGTTTGATTGCACAAAAATGTATACGTTTCAAAATGTCCTCTTCTGACCCCTATAACTTTTGTTTAGATGAGACTTTTTGATCGCCTTTTATTAATTTTTTTGTTATATAAGTGACCAAAAAGATGCTATTTTTGACCTTGAGAGTACGTTCACACGGGCGGATTTATTTGCGGGTTTTCCGCTGTGTATTTGAAAGGGGGCAGGCGCTTCTCGGCTTTCCGCAGCAGATTTTCCGTGGCAGAATTTACGTTGCGTAAAATCCGCCACAAGCCCCATTGAAGTCAGTAGGGTCTGCGGTGGATTTTCCGCAGAGGAAATTCTGGCGCGGAAAATCTGCTGCGGACAGCCGAGAAGAGCCCGCCCCCTTTCAAATACGCAGCGGGAAACCCGCAAATAAATCCGCCCTTGTGAACGGACCCTAAAAATTTTTTTTTACGTGTGCACCATTGATTGTGCTGTTTAATTAATTATATATTTTTATAGTTCGGACATTTACGCACGTGGCAATACCACATGTTTATATTTCTTTTTATTAACATAGTTTTTTATGGGAAAAGGGGGGTGATTCAAACTTTTATTTCATATTTTTTTTGCACTTGTATAGCCCCTATAGGGGACTATAACATGCAATACCTTGATTGCATACACTTATCAATGCTATGTCATGCTTCTGCCTGGATCTCAGGCATGGAGAAATCAATCGCTGATCGGATGCCGAGGAGGAAGGTAGGGACCCTCCTCGCATCCTCACAGCTGATTGGGACACCGCGGTTTTAACGGTCATCACTGCGATCAGTGATGTCTGGTATTAGCCACGGGTCCTGGCAGTTTCTAGGAGCCAGGCCCGACCTGCTATGATGTGGGGTCGCCGCGTGAGCACGGGAGCTGGCGCAGGGCGTAAAGGTACGTCCTGCATCCTTAAGGAGTTAATGGGCACTGACAGAATCAAAAACTTTTTATATGTTGTACATCTTAGCAAAACCTTACCCTTTCTAATATACTTTATTAAAAAGTTTAATTTCCTTTTTATAGAAATCATGGTTTATAAATTAAGCCCTCATAACCTAATCCTGACGGAATGTAGCATTAACTTTGTCCCAGCTGAAGCACAGGCTGGGACAAAGTCCTGGAAGTGAGGGCAGGACTAGCGCTCCTCTGTGCTCACTCCTGTCCTATCAGACTGCAGCAGGAAAACAGAGACAAGGGGGTTACAGAGCAGCCTGCAGTGATTGAATAAAGAAACCCAGCACAGTACAACAGGGGGAGTAAGTGAATGCAAGGTGAGTGAGGGCGAGCTCATTGCTTGCCTCGGACACACCCCTTCCTGAGCAGTCGATGTCAGGATGAGTAAGCAGCAGAACATAGGGATTTGTGAGCCAAATACATAAGCTAGACACATAAAAAAAGACACAGAAAGCATCTGCATGACATAGTGAATGACATATAGAAGCATTATTATTTTTTCTGTTATAAGACCGGCACACTTTAATTTGTACAGTTATGTAACTCAAAGTGCAATTCATTCATTCATCTTTTCTCAGTTAACCCCTTCCCGCAAAATCAGGTACATGTACATGGTGATTAGGGATGACTTCCCGCAACAACACGTAAATGTACCTGATGAGAATAAACTGTCACAGCGCAGCCGGGGGCTGTGACAGTTTATTGAGCTTGGCTGTGCTGCAGAGCCGAGCCTCCCTGAAGCCTGCCAGGGATCAATCGCAGCAGCCCCCGGCTGGCGACCGATGCTATTGGTCTGCCAGTACAGACGGACCAATAGAAGGGATCTGGCGAGGGTCTCCTCCTTCCCCCTCTCCTCCGTCGCTTCTCACATTGAAGCGATTGGTGGTGAAGGGGGCCCCATCGGAGGAGGCCACCTGCGGGCACTCAGGATTGGAGCTGCGCTACGATCCTGAATTAACCCTGTAGACACTCCCTCTGTCACCGATCAGCGCTCTGCAAAGTGAAAGCAGAGCGCCGATGGTTGCAACCGGAGGACTGACAGTGGCCTCCGCTGTTATGGCAACAGATCAGTCTTTACCTAAGGTAGTGACTGATCTATCCTATGTCTATTAGGGATGTAAAAAAAAATAGATTTGTGCGATTATCGTAATTTATCATTTGGCGATACTGAATCGATTCAAAATATTTTTGAATCGATCCTTTTAAGGATGTGGAGTTTGTATCTCCTGATGCCAGAAACAGCATGTCCTGGGCGTCAGGAGATACAAATTCCACATTTGTGGTGCCGGGCAGGTGAATTTTTCCGGCTCGTGCAAGCAGGGCCGGATCTGACGCGGTGTTGCTCTCGGTGTATGGAGCGGGCTCCCGACTCCGTACTCTGCGGCCCCCAGCTGATTTCAGTAGCCTGGAGCCGCTGATGCATCAATTGCGCTAATATCTAGCATGCGGTCTGTATGGATCGGGCTCCGGACCCCTGCCCGCTCCATACTCTGCAGCCCTCCGGCTGTTTTCAGAAGCCGGGGGCTGCCGCTAATAGTCAGCATGCGGCGATCACCGCAGCTGGCTATTAACCCTTTAGATCGCCGCTGTCAAAGCGGCGTCTAAAGGGATCTGTGAATGCTCCCTGGTGCGCTAGTGGGGTGGATCGCCCCCCCCCCGCAGCACGACGCGGGCGGGCGATCCACTGTGGAGGTAGCCGGAGGGCTTACCTCTGCTTCCTGCTGTCCCGTGGCTCTGTCATTGATAGAGCCTGGCTTGATTAGGCTCTATCAATGGATCGCAGATCAATGGAGTTCAATAGAACTCTATTCATCTGTCTGAGGAATCTAATGATTCCTCCTAAAAGTCTAATAAAGTGTATTAAAAAAAAATATAATAATTTTAATAAAAATGTAAAAGACATTGTTTTTGAGACAGAATCGGGATATTTCGCGATATATTGTCCCGTAAACAGAATCGGGATATATCGCAATATATCGTATTGTCATACATGTATCGTGATACATATCATATCGCCAAATTCTTGCCGATTCACACCCATAATGTCTATGACAGACATAGGCATAATTCAATGGAGTACAGATGTGTACTCCATTGAATTATGTGTATAATAGTAAAAAAAAAAAAAAAAAAAAAAGGAAGATGTGAAAAAAAGTTTACAAAAATAATAAAAAATATTATATATATATATAACGACCTAATTTTTTTTTATAAAAAACAACCGCAGAATAGATTTTTTTATGTATGCCACCTCATAAAAAATGTTAAACGATCAGAGTGTCACATGTACCCCAGAATAGTACCAATGAAATTGTCAACTTTCTCCTACCTGTACTCCTACCTGTACTCCTTCCCCTTAATTCCCTGGTTGGACTTGATGGACATATGTCTTTTTTCGACCGTACTAACTATGTAACTATGTAACTATGTAACTTGTCTCCCAAAAATATTTTTGCACCCCAAGGCCTCTGCAACTTTATATGATGCCAACAAAATATCCTAAACTAAAAGGACGCCCCAAAATTTACAAAGCATGCCTTCATGTCTGAAGCCTGTGTGAGAGACACGTAGCGCATAAAGGCCACATATAGGATATTTCTAAATACGTCAGAATTCAGGGATAAAAATTTTGAGTTTTATTTCTTTGTCAACACTTACTGTGTTACAGAAAAAAAATGGATTAAAATGAAAATTATTTTAAAATTCAGCCTCCCCTTTGCTTTCATTTCTGTAAAACACCTAAAGGGTTAATGAACTTCTTTAATGTCATTCTGACTACTAAAAGGGGTGCAGTTTATAAAATGTGGATGATTTATGGGAGTATCTAACATACAGCCCCCTCAACTGGAACATAAAGTAGACTTATTGTAGATGTGAATTAATCATTAATTTAGTGCGGTATGACTACCGTATTTTTCGCCGTACAAGACGCACTTTTTCTTCCCCAAAACTGGGGGGAAAAAGTCGGTGCGTCTTATACGGCGAATACACCCCTATCGCGGCGGTCCCTGTGGCCATCAACGGCCGGGACCCGCGGCTAATACAGGACATCACCGATCAGGGTGATGCCCTGTATTAACCCTTCAGATGCGGCGATCAAAGCTGACCGCCGCGTCTGAACGGAAAGTGACACTAACCCGGCTGTTCAGTAGGGCTGTTCGGGACCGCCGCGATTTCACCGCGGCGGTCCCGAACAGCCCGACTGAATAGCCGGGTTAGTGCTTACAGGACACCGGGAGGGACCTTACCTGCCTCCTCGGTGTCTTCTCCATTCAGGGATCCCCTGTATGGCCGGCGCTCTCCTTCCTCGTCATCACGTCGTCGCGTACGTGCGTCGGCGTGCGTAACGACGTGATGGCGGCGACGGAGATCGAGGATATCCGGCCGGCAGCAGAGACGTTCCGGAGCGACAGGGACATGGCGACAGCGATGGAGCGACATCCAGGGCAGCGGTGACGGGTCCGGAGCGGCGGGGACACATGAGTATTACCTCCTATGCGGTGGTCTTCAATCTGCGGACCTCCAGATGTTGCAAAACTACAACTCCCAGCATGCCCGGACAGCCAACGGCTGTCCGAGCATGCTGGGAGTTGTAGTTTTGCAACATCTGGAGGTCCGCAGATTGAAGACCACTATTGGGTTCAAAATCTTAATTTTTTTAGATTTTGCACCTATAAATTGGGTGCGTCTTATACGCCGGTGCGTCCTATAGGGCGAAAAATACGGTATTTATTGTACGAGCAGAAAATGTAAAGTATAGAAAAATTCTAATTTTTCATTTTTTTTCGCAGAATTTTAGATCTGCTAAATATATCAAATATATCAATCAAAATTTACCACTAATGTAAAGTACAACATGTCGCAAAAAAAAAAATACAATCTCTGAACTGCTTTCATAAGTAAAAGCATTCCAAAGTTATTACCAAATAAGGGGATGCATGTCAGATTTAGAAAATTTGCCTTGTTCATTAGAGGGGTACTCCCATGAAAAACTTTTTTTTTTTTTTTAAATCAACTGGTACCAGAAAGTTAAACAGATTTGTCAATTACTTCTATTAAAAAATCTTAATCCTTCCAATACATTTTATGGGCTTTATACTACAGAAGAAATGTTTTTCTTTTTGGATTTCTCTGATGTACCACAGTGCTCTCTGCTGACCTTTGCTGTCCATTTTAGGAACTGTCCAGAGCAGCATATGTTTACTATGGGGATTTTCTCCTGCGCTGGACAGTTCCAAAAATGGACAGCAGAGGTCAGCAGAGAGCACTGTGGTCGTGACATCAGAGAAATCCAAAAAGAAAAGCATTTCTTCTGTAGTATATGGCCCCTATATTAAGATTTTTTAATAGAAGTAATTTACAAATCTGTTTAACTTTCTGGCACCAGATGATTTAAAAAAAAAAAAAAAAAGTTTTCCATGGGAGTACCCTTTTAAGGTCAAAACAGGCTATTGGGTAAAGGGGTTAAATACCATATGGGGAGGTTTATCAGAACCTGTCCAGAGAAAAAGTTACCCATAGCAACCAATCTGCTCGCTTCAAGAAGCGATCTGATTGGTTCCTATGGGCAACTGGGCAACTTTTCCTTTGCACAGTCTCCCCCTGTGTGTCCTACTATTTGGTACTTACTTAGTATATGTCAAATTTTATTACCAAATAGTTAAACTACTTTGTGATACAATTTGACATACACCAAGCAATCTCAGCTCGTTCATAAGGTTACAGTATGATATACTTTCTATTACTGAAAGGAAGGGCTGTTTTCTCCCACATATGGTCACCAGGTCAATAGGGCAGGCATACAGGAAGCACCATCTTTACTATGGGCAAATTTCCCCCCCCTAATTCTTATGAATGATTTTAAGGATAGATTAATTTAACCCCTTAACGACACAGGACATATATTTACGTCCTGCACCGGCTCCCGCGATATGAAGCGGGGTCGCGCCGCGATCCCGCCTCATACCGCGTCGGTCCAGGCGCTCATCAACGGCCGGGACCCACGGCTAATACCACACATCGTCGATCGCGGCGATGTTTGGTATTAACCCTTTAGAAGCGGCGGTCAGAAGCTGACCGCCGCTTCTAAAGTGAAAGTGAAACTATCCCGGCTAGTCAGTCGGGCTGTTCGGGACTGCCGCAGCGTCCCGAACAGCTTACAGGACACCGAGAGGGCCCTTACCTGCCTCCTCGGTGTCCGATCGACGAATGACTGCTCCGTGCCTGAGATCCAGGCAGGAGCAGTCAAGCGCCAGTGATCAGCATAGGAGATCAGTGTGTGCAGTGTTATTGGTCCCTATGGGACCTATAAAACTGCAAAAAGAAAGTAAAAAAAAAGTGTTGATAAAGGTCATTTAACCCCTTCCCTAACAAAAGTTTGAATCACCCCCCTTTTCCCATAAAAAAAAATAAAACAGTGTAAATAAAAAACAAAATAAACATATGTGATATCGCCGCGTGCGTAAATGTCTGAACTATAAAAATATATCATTAATTAATGGCGTACGCGCAAAAAAATTCCAAAGTCCACAAAAGCGTATTTTTGGTCACTTTTTATACCATTAAATAATGAATAAAAAGTGATCAAAAAGTCAACAAAAAATGAGTCCTCATACCGCCCTGTTCGTGGAAAAATAAAAAAGTTATAGGGGTCAGAAGATGACATTTTTAAACGTATACATTTTCCTGCATTTAGTTATGACTTTTTTCCAGAAGTGTGACAAAATCAAACCTATATAAGTAGGGTATCATTTTAACCATATGGACCTACAGAATAATGATAAGGTGTAATTTTTACCGAAATATGCACTGCGTAGAAACGGAAGCCCCCAAAAGTTACAAAATGGCGTTTTTTCTTCGATTTTGTCGCACAATGATTTTTTTTCCCGTTTCGCCGTGAAATTTTGGGTAAAATGACTAATGTCACTGCAAAGTAGAATTGGTGATGCAAAAAATAAGCCATAATATGGATTTTTAGGTGGAAAATTGAAAGGGTTATGATTTTTAAAAGGTAAGGAGGAAAAAAGGAAAGCGCAAAAACTGAAAAACCCTGAGTCCTTAAGGGGTTAAGGAATATGACCAAATGTATAGAGTAGTGTTTCCCTACCAGGGTGCTTCCAGCTGTTGCAAAACTACAACTCCCAGCATGCCCGGACAGCCTTCGGCTGTCCGGGCACGCTTGGAGCTGTAGTTTTACAACAACTGGAGGCACCCTGGTAGGGAAATACTGGCCTAGGAACGCTTCTTATGGCTTTCCGAGCATGCTGGGACTTGTAGTTTTGCTAGTCTGGGAAACACTAGAGGATCCTATTATAGGAGCTGTGCGGAGGGTTATGGGCTGTGACTGACAAGGAGTAGTCACTGACCGTGCTCGGGTTACACTGGTGAACAGTCTGAGCTCATGCCTATATGTAGCTGCTGTCACACAGGTCTAACATAATATTCAGCTCTTATCACGCCCTAAAGATAAAAGAATCTTTACCAAATGTGGCCGTCCTGGAGTTTATGGTACTAGGTGTAGTCGTCCTTATAAGGCAGAGCTGACCGAGCGGGAATAGTGACAGACCAAGTGAAATATTTCTCTCTGTTCCCTATTCTGTAAAGAACTAGAACCATTCATTTACGTAGCATTTCCTCTTACACTGGTTAAAGTAGATACAAGTCATTGAGTTGTCTTCTCCTGTGATATTCTTATAAGTGCTGTATAGCTAATTATTAGTTGTATCTGCCTCTAGGAAAGCTGGGTGAAGGCCAGTATGACTAGAATTACTGTAAATACGCATAGGGGGAGATTTATCAGAACCTGTCCAGTGGAAAAGTAGCTGAGTTGCCCATAGCAACCAATCAGATCGCTTCTTTCATTTTGGAAAAGACCTCTGAAAAATGAAAGAAGTGATCTGATTGGTTGCTATGGGCAACTCAGCTACTTTTCCTCTGGACAAATTTTGATAAATCTCCCCCCGTGGTCCTGAATGGCAGAGCTGCCAACAATGCCAGTAAGAGGACACTATGCAAGCTGGGCGCCATCCCCTAGAAATAGATCAAAATATGTTGGTTTCTATGGATTTTGTTAGGCTAGGCTCACAGTGACGATTCTCCAGACGGAAATATTTTGGCTGAAGAACCCGAGGGCTTGTGGACATTGCTGTCCCCATAGACGGCAATACGGTGTCCATTTTAGGACATCGTCAGTCGTCAGCCGTAACTCCGTCCCGTGTCAGGCAAAACAGCGTCCCGCCTCCTCCCTTGAACCAATCTCCATCAGGTGTCAGCCGCAACCCCCTCCTCCCTCAATCTGAAACTCCCTCATCTGAAACTCTGTCATCCCTCAGTGTCGGCTCTCTGCTATATACGGGTTCTGCTGTACACGCTATTTAGTTTCGGCTCTGCTATACAGACTCTGTAGAACATGTAGTGTCTGTAGTACACGTGCAACTTTCACAGTTTCAACTCTGCTATACTTACATGCAGTGTTGTCTCTGCTATGCGGTAGGAAGTTGCGTCCGAGGGAGAATCGTCTGAGGCTTGATGGCGTTTTGGACGACTGAGTTTCGGATGAGGGAGGATGGAGTTGTGGCTGAAGGATGACAGCGATTGGTGTGAGGGAGGAAGCGGGATGTTGTTTCGCCTGACGCAGGATGGAGTTATGTCCTAAAATGGACGCCATATGGCAATGTATTCTGTGCGGTTTCCCTCAAAAGAATGAGAGAGATCATTGCTGCTGCTTTAGAATTTCCAGCTTAAAGGGGTTATCAAGGAAAAAACTTTTTTTTATATATCAACTGGCTCCAGAAAGTGAAACAGATTTGAAAATGGCTTCTATTAAAATTCTTAATCGTTTCAGTACTTATGAGCTGCTGAAGTTGAGTTGTTCTTTTCTGTCTAAGTGCTCTCTGATGACACCTGTCTCGGGAACTGTACAGAGAAGAAACAAATCCCCATAGCAAACCTCTTCTACTATGTGCAGTTCCCGAGACAAGCAGAGATGTCAGCAGAGAGCACTGTTGCCAGACAGAAAAGAACAACTCAACTTCAGCAGCTGATAATTATTGGAAGGATTAAGATTTTTTAATAGAAGTAATTTACAAATCTGTTTAACTTTCTGGAGCCAGTTGATATATATAAAAATTTTTTTTTTTACTGGAATACCCTTTTTATCATGCGTTCACACATGCATACCTTTACTGCAGATCTGCTGCAGATTTTGCTGCCCTTTGACTTCAATGGGGAGCAAAATCTCCTGAAGCAAATCTGCAGCAGTTCTGCAGCAGAAAACACGCACATGTGAATGCACCCTGAGGGTCTATTCACACGTACAGAATTCTGCACAGATTTGATGCGCAGGATTTCAAGCAGTGTTCAATCATGCAGTTTACATTGAAATCTGCAGCAGAATAGACCATAAGGGTGCATTCACACAGGCATATTTGTCAGCGGATCCGCTGACAAAGGCCCCTAAAGTGCTGCCCTCTTTGTGCCTGCTAATAGCGGCAATCCGCTGCTACCAGCAGACACTGAAGTGCGAGTCGCAATGTATCCGCACATCCCGCACATCGCGGCCGCTCCCCCGGCTCCCTGAGCTACACCGAGAGCGGCCGCGATGTGTGCGAGTACACTGCAGGGTAACTCGCACATCACAGTGTGTCTGCTGGTAGCGGCGGATTGCCACTATTAGTAGGCACAAAGAGGGCAGCACTTTAGGGGCCTTTGTCAGCGGATCCGCAGCTGCGGATCCGCTGACAAATATGCCCGTGTGAATGCACCCTAAAGGGGTATTCAAGCCAAAGACATCTTAACCCCTATTTAAAGGATAGGGGATAAGATGTCTGATCGCGGGGGCCCCCTCCATTCATGTCTATGGGAGGGTATGTGAAGGCCGTCACGCCCCTTCCCATAGACATGAATGGAGGGGGCGTGGTGTGATGCCACGAGGGGGTGTGACGTGACGTCACATCTCTAGTCCCGGAAACACAGGTGTCCGAGGCTGGGGCAGCAGGTAAAATACGGTTGCTGCACGGAGATGGAAGGGGGGACCCCCCTGTGATCTGACATCTTATCCCCTATCCAAAGATGTATTTGGTCGGAATACCCCTTCAATTTCTAAGTGGAATTAGGCTCAGGAATTCCTCATTCCTAAAGGGGTACTTCAAAAGGAAAAGAAGTTTTCAAATAAACTGATGGCAGAAAGTTATACAGATTTGTAAATTACTTTTATTAAAAAAGCTTAAAGGAAAACTGCCAGATATTTTCTCCCTCACTATCCACAGGTACTGGTGGATAGTGCGGGAGACGCTGATTATAAGGAGCCCTACCTTGGTCGGATCCGCCCGTGCCAGTTACAGAAGATTTCAACAGATCATAAAACTACAATTGCGGGAGAACGGCCGGGCAGATCAGACCAAGATAGGTCTCGTTTTAATCAGCATCTCCCGCACTATCCACCAGCACCAGTGTGGATAGTGTGGGAGAAAATATCTGACAGTTTTCCTTTAACCCTTCCAGTACTTAGCTGCTGTATGCTACAGAGGAAGTTGTGTAGTTCTTTTCTGTCTGACCACAGTGCTCTCTGCTGACACCTCTGTCCATGTCAGGAACTTTCCAGAGCAGGAGCAAATTCCCATAGCAATCCTCTCCTGCTCTGGACAGTTCCTGACATGGACAGAGGTGTCAGCAGAGAGCACTGTGGTCAGACTGGAAAGAACTCCACATTTACACCCCCTGACTGTATAATCCTGCACATCACCTGATATTAACGCCCATTATTCAAAGTAAGTTCACGCCTATTTGACAATTAACAAGCAAAATATAAACTCTCATAGCTCAGAAAAGGTAGGGTATATCAAGAATCTACCAAGGTGTGTGAGCAGGACTCCCTAATCTATTTCATCATAGGAAAATCTCACTTTTTGGATGTTGACCTGTCGTACGGTAATAACTCATTTATGAATAATGAATTATTGTCATAAAATTACTTATGAAAAATTTCAACTTTAAAAAATCATCAAAATTATGACCTGGTGAATTGTAGACAAAGCCAATCAATACAATTCACATCTGACTCCGACTATTTCCTCAGATATCAACAAGTTCTTTTTATGACGGGATGACATTAATGCTTAAGGATGTAATTTTTCAATATACAATAATACACAGGTATAAAAGTATGCAGATTTATTGGTTATAAGAATATAAACATAAGAGTAAAAAACACAATGATATATGCAAATGAATATAAATTAGATATATTAGTAAACATTACAAGCTTGTTAATTGACTACATATAGTAGAACAATGTGAGTAGTGAGTAACTTGTTACAATAAAACAAAAGCTACTAGGTTAGGAATATCATATAAGAAAAAGGTTACATATCACTGTGTTCAGAGGGAACCTTATGATATCAAGATAGGCAATATCTAATTATAGACATATCAATATGGAATGCTAAATACACTCCCCACCCCCATCTTACCAACCACAAATCATATGATTTCAAGAATGAACAAATCCATCTAAGGATATAAACATGAAAGAAATTTCACACACTTCCACCCCATTCTGGACTATTTTCTATACATGATCTTGGTAAGACATTAGACAAATAACAGAGTTTTATGATCTCGATAGACTATATTTTAGGAGGAAGAACTTGAAACAAGTTTCCTGTGCGGGGAAATATACTTGTCAGGATCCGGACTGGCAGGAGGTAGCAAGAGCTGGTGGTGGATCCACTGTGCCAGAGAGGTGATGACGTGGGCCGTACCAGGGGAACGGAGTCTAAGGGGTTACTGGTTTTCACCAGAGCCTGCCGCAAAGCGGGATGGTCTTGCTGCGGCAGGTAACCCCCAGGTCGTTCCACCCAGTAGCGACTCAACCTCTCTGGCTGCTGAGATAAGGCAAGGTACAAGAGGATCAGGCAAAGGCGTAGTCAGATGTAGCAAATGTTCAGGGCAGGCAGCAACGGTTCACAGGCGGTAGTCAGTAGCAACGGGTTCGGCAACAGGCAGGGTAACATAGGAACAAGGACCACTTTCTCTCAGGCACAAGGCAACAAAGATCCGGCAGGAGGCTGTGGGAGGAGATGGTACTTATAGGCAGTGCACATGTGCAGGCCTAATTAAGTCAAAGCAGAAACCTTTAACCCTAAATTAACCACTTTGGACCAGGCACCAATCACTGGTGCACTGGGCCTTTAAATTTAAGAGTCCCAGCACGCGCGCCGAGACCGCGTGACCGGAGTGCAGCCTGGGGACACACACTGTGAGCGTACCGAGGCAAGCAGGGTAAGCTCAGCGTAACAATACTTATAACACTTATTGTGGAGAGTAGGAATTCTTTCAATATGTTTGTAACGCCGAGCGCTCCGGGTCCCGTGGCTTCCCCAGAGCGCTCATGACGTTCTGTTAACAGCAGCGCTCCGGTCTCTATCTCTGACCGCGAGCGTTGCTGTGTTCGTGCCGGCAGGGACGCGATCCGCGTGGGGCTCAGGTCCGCTCGTGGATCGTGCCCCGTTCTACTCACCCTCCGGTGTCTGTCTTGTCCCAGCGTGGGCGGCCCCGCTCCCTAGGGCGCGCGCCCCACCTTTCTAAGAATTAAAGGGCCAGCGCACCTCTAAATGGTGCCTGGCCCAATCTGTTCAATCACTTCCCCACACTATATTAACCCACTTCCCCTTCCTGTCCCTGCTGGAACTTGTTGCCTTGTGCCCTGAGAAAGCGTTATAGTCTGTTCCCTAGCCTGTGTACCCAGACCTTCTGCTGTTGCCCCTGACTACGAACTTCGCTGCCTGCCCTTTCCTTCTGCTGACCTCGCCTCTGTCTAGTCCTTGTGTACCGTGCCAGTCTCAGCTGTCAGAGAGGTCGAGTCGCTACTGGGGAACACGACCTGGTAGTTACCGCCACAGCAAGTCCATCCCGCTTTGCGGCGGGCTCTGGTGAACACCAGTAACTGCTTAGAACCGATTCCCCAGTACGACCCGCGTCATCGCCTCTCTGGCACAGAGGATCCACCTCCAGTGTCCTCATCAGCCGCTAGTCCGGACCCTGACAGTAGATCCAGCCATGGATCCCGCTGAGGTGCCGCTGCCAAGCCTCGCTGACCTCACCTCCATTGTTGCCCAGCAGTCCCAGCAGATTGCCCAACAAGGACAACAGCTGTCGCAGTTGACCGCCATGATTCAACAGCTTCTGCCTCCACAGCCTCTACCATCTCCTCCGCCAGCTCCAGCATCTCCTCCTCTCCGAGCTGCCGCTACCTCTGCCAGAGTCCGCCTGTCTCTCCCGGATAAGTTTGACGGGGACTCTAAGAAGTGCCGGGGATTCCTGCCCCAATGCTCCCTGCACCTGAAGATGTTGTCAGACCAATTCCCCACAGAACAGTCTAAGGTGGCGTTCGTAGTCAGTTTACTTTCTGGGAAGGCCTTGGCCTGGGCCACGCCACTCTGGGACCACAACGATCCTGCCACTGCCTCCGTCCTGTCCTTCATTTCTGAAGTCCGCAGTGTCTTTGAGGAACCCGCCCGTGCCTCATCCGCGGAAACTGCCTTGCTGAACCTTGTCCAAGGAGACTCAACAGTGGGCGAATATGCTATACAATTCCGTACTTTGGCCTCTGAGTTGGCCTGGAACAATGAGGCTCTCTGCGCGACCTTTAAAAAAGGTTTATCCAGCCACATTAAGGATTGTCTGGCCGCACGAGAGATACCCTCCACTCTGACTGAACTTATCCAGTTGGCTACCCGCATTGATATGCGCTACATTGAAAGATCTAGTTCGCACCAGGCGATACCCACGCCTGGCTCCTCTCTCCCAGCATCCTTTGCAGCTTGTTACTGTGCCTCCCGCTGAGGAGGCCATGCAAGTGGACCAGTCTCGCCTGACCCAGCAAGAGAGGACTCGCCGGAGGAGCGAGAACTTATGCTTATACTGTGCGAGCTCTGAACATTTCCTAAAGGACTGTCCCCTTCGTCCTCAGCGTCAGGGAAACGCTCGCAACTAGTGAACGTGGGAGAGGCGTCACTGGGTGTAAATTCTTCCTCTCCACGCCTGACTATTCCAGTGCGGATTTCTCCAGCCGCTAAAGTCTCCTTCTCTGCGGAGGCTTTCTTGGACTCTGGTTCAGCAGGAAACTTCATTAAAGCCTCCTTCATCAACCGGTTTAACATCCCTGATATCCGTCTCGTTAAACCTTTCTTCATTTCTTCGGTTAACGGAGAGAAACTGAATTGCACCGTGCTCTACCGCACAGAACCCGTGCACTTGACTGAGGGGGTTCTCCACAAAGAAACTATTGAATTTTTTGTTCTGCCAAACTGTACCTCTGACATCCTTCTAGGCTTACCCTGGCTCCAGCGTCACTCTCCTACCCTCGACTCTACCACTGGGGACATTAAATCCTGGGGCTCTTCCTGCCACACGCGCGGCCTTAAGTCGGTACCTACTAGCCAAGTCTCCATCGCTTCTCCATTGCTCGGCCTTCCTAAGGCCCATCAGGACTTTTCTGACGTCTTTTGCAAGAAACAGGCAGAGGCCTTACCACCACATAGGCCCTACGATTGTCCTATTGACTTGCTCCCTGGTACCACACCGCCCCGTGGCAGGATTTACCTTCTTTCCGCTCCAGAAACTAAAGCCATGACTGAGTACATTCAGGAGAATCTCAAAAAGGGTTTCATCAGGAAGTCTTGTTCTCCTGCCGGAGCAGGATTCTTCTTTGTTTCCAAGAAGGACGCCCTTGTATTGACTACCGCGGCCTCAATAAAATCACTGCAAAGAACCGCTACCCTCTGCCTCTCATCTCGGAACTCTTTGACCGGCTGCGCGGAGCAAAGATTTTTACTAAGCTTGATCTCAGGGGCGCGTATAACCTCATCAGAATTCGTGAAGGAGATGAGTGGAAAACCGCTTTTAACACCAGAGATGGTCACTTCGAATACCTTGTCATGCCATTTGGTCTTTGCAACGCCCCTGCAGTCTTCCAAGACTTTGTTAATTAAATCTTCCCGGACTTATTGTATACCTGCGTAGTGGTCTATCTTGATGACATACTAATCTTCTCCTCCAACCTAGAGGAACACCGCCTCCATGTTTGTCAAGTGCTCCAGCGCCTCCGTGTTAACCGTCTCTACGCCAAAATTGAAAAATGCCTCTTTGAACGCAGCTGTCTTCCTTTCCTGGGATACCTGGTCTCAGGACAAGGCCTTCAAATGGACCCCGACAAGCTCTCCGCGGTCTTTGATTGGCCACGTCCCTCGGGACTTCGCTCTATCCAGCGCTTCCTCGGATTCGCGAATTACTACCGTCAGTTCATCCCCCACTTCTCCACTATCGTGGCTCTTATTGTGGTACTGACAAAGAAAGATGCGAATCCGAGATCCTGGCCTCCCCAAGCGGAAGAAGCTTTTACTCGCCTTAAGGCCGCCTTCGCCTCCGCCCCAATCTTGACTAGGCCCGATCCCCTGAAGCCATTCTTCCTTGAGGTAGATGCATCTTCGGTAGGAGCCGGAGCGGTTCTTCTTCAAAAAACCGCTAAGGGAAAAAATGTCACTTGCGGTTTTTTCTCTAAAACTTTTTCTCATCCTGAAAGGAACTACGCTATTGGAGACCGTGAATTGCTGGCCATTAAGTGTGCACTAGAGGAGTGGAGATATCTCCTGGAAGGATCCCTTCACCCTATCACCATCTACACTGACCACAAAAATCTGTCCTACCTACAGTCCGCTCAGCGCTTAAATCCTCGCCAGGCCAGGTGGTCGTTGTTCTTTGCCCGCTTCAATTTTCAGATCCATTTCCGTCCTGCAGACAAGAATGTCAGGGCGGATGCCCTATCTCTTTTCACCGATGCCACGGAAGCTGAAGCCTCTCCCCAACACATCATTCCCCCTGAGTGTATGATCTCTGCTGCTCCTGCTTCTCTGGTACCAGTTCCTCCAGGAAAAACTTTTATCCCCCCACGTCTTTGCCTCTGGACTCTTAAATGGGGTCATTGCTCCCACTTGGCGGGTCACGCTGGAATCAAGAAATCCATTCAGTTAATTGCCAGACACTACTGGTGGCCTGCCTTTGAAAAAGATGTGACTGACTTCGTACGCTCCTGTACTGTCTGTGCAGGTGACAAGACTCCTCGCCAGAGGCCTGCGGGTCTTTTCCTTCCTCTGCCCGAACAAACTTGGTCACACATAGCGATGGACTTCGTCACTGACCTTCCTGTATCCCATGGCAACACTGTCATTTGGGTGGTCGTTGATCGATTCTCCAAAATGGCCCATATTATTCCGCTTCCTGGTCTCCCTTCTGCACCACAGTTGGCGAAGCAATTCTTTTTGCACATTTTTCATCTCCACGGACTGCCTACGCATATCATCTCTGATAGAGGCGTTCAGTTCATCTCGAAATTCTGGAGAGCACTCTGCACCCAATTGAAGATTAAATTGAATTATTCCTCCGCCTACCACCCGCAGTCCAATGGTCAAGTGGAGAGAGTGAACTAGATCCTTGGTGACTACCTGCAACATTTTGTCTCCTCCCTCCAAGATGAGTGGGTCGACCTGTTACCCTGGGCTGAATTTTCGTACAATTTCAAAAACTCTTCCGCCAAGTTCCCATTCTTTGTGGTGTACGGCCGTCACCCGCTTCTCCCCCTCCCCATTCCCACTTCATCTGGAGTTCCTGCCGTGGATGAATTGACCCGGGACTTTTCTTCGATTTAGAAAGAGACTCAAAAGTCGCTCTCACTAGCCTCCTCTCGAATGAAGAAACATGCGGATAAGAAGAGAAGAATTCCTCCTGTCTTTACCCCTGGTGACAAAGTGTGGCTCTCTGCCAAATATATTCGGTTTCGTGTCCCTAGCTACAAGCTGGGTCCACGTTACCTCGGGCCATTTAAAGTCAAAAGTCAAATCAACTCTGTCTCCAACAAGCTCCATCTTCCTCCTTCTCTTCGTATTCCTAACTCCTTTCATGTTTCCCTTCTAAAACCTCTCATTCTTAACCGTTTTTTCCCCAAGGTCACCGCTCCTGCTCCTGTCACTGGGTCCTCTGACGTCTTCCCGGTAAAAGAAATCCTCGCCTCCAAGGTTGTCAGAGGTAAACAAAATTTTGACTGGGAGAATTGTGGCCCCGAGGAGAGGTCTTGGGAGCCCAAGGACAATATCCTCGACAAGGAGCTCATCCATAGGTTCCTGGGCTCTACAAAGAGGGGGAGACCTAAGGGGGGGGGGGGGGGGGGTACTGTAACGCTGAGCGCTCCGGGTCCCGCGCCTTCCCCGGAGTGCTCGCGGCGTTCTGTTAACAGCAGCGCTTCGGTCTCTATCTCTGACCGCGAGAGCTGCTGTGTTCGTGCTGGCGGGGACGCGATCCGCGTGGCGGCTTAGGTCCGCTTGCGGATCGCGCCCCGTTCTACTCACCCTCCTCCGGTGTCTGTCTCATCCCGGCGCGCGGCCCCGCTCCCTAGGGCACGCGCGCGCCGGCTTTCTAAGATTTAAAGGGCCAGCGCACCGCTAATTGGTGCCTGGCCCAATCTGTTCAATCACTTCCCCACACTATATTAACCCACTTCCCCTTCCTGTTCCTGCCGGATCTTGTTGCCTTGTGCCCTGAGAAAGCGTTATAGTCTGTTCCCTAGCCTGTGTACCCAGACCTTCTGCTGTTGCCCCTGACTACGAACCTCGCTGCCTGCCCTGACCTTCTGCTACGTCTGACCTCGCCTCTGTCTAGTCCTTGCGTACCGTGCCAGTCTCAGCTGTCAGAGAGGTCGAGTCGCTACTGGGGAACACGACCTGGTAGTTACCGCCGCAGCAAGTCCATCCCACTTTGCGGCGGGCTCTGGTGAACACCAGTAACTGCTTAGAACCAATTCCCCAGTACAACCCGTGTCATCGCCTCTCTGGCACAGAGGATCCACCTCCAGTGTCCTCATCAGCCGCTAGTCCGGACCCTGACAATGTTTAAGCAATTGTATAATACCAGACTTTTTAATTAGTTAGACCCATCACCCTAAATTGGAATTCCCCAATGAATGTAGTTTGGGCGTGTACATATGGTAATGACTGTGACATCACTATATTACCCAGAATGCATTAAGGCAAATCACCCATAATGCCTTTCATGACGGTGTAATGACAACTACCCACCTTCTAGTGGTGTGATTGTATGGGTAATTAGCATCATTACCATTAAGGGTTAATTGTCCAAAGTTGGATTCAAACCCACATTCCACACATGATGTATGGAGCCCTAAATGAATAATTCAGGGATTATCTTTGACATATATAAGTAATTAAAACCTGGATTCTCATAGACATATTTGGGCCTACCTAGACATCCAAATTTATTGAAGAGATAAGAATACCATGGATGTCTCTTTCACATAGATGTGTGAATCTCTCTCTGTGTCTAGTCAAATGAGTAATTCATTTTTAGTCAGAATAACATTCACAAGACTGGCTAACTAGCCTTGTACAAAGACTCATTATCAAAGTGTCTATACTTGAGACCTTCCCTCCAATAGGAATGCAAACACTGAGCAATGCTCCCTGTGAGAATCATATATAAGATAATAGATATATATACTGATGTCCTTTACATGATTACCATATATATATATATATATATATATATATATATATATATAAATTCCCAATGATGCAGCACTCCAAAAAAAGGTGCATTTATTCACACATGTCTCAATACAGCAACGTTTCTGCTCGTTTTTGCATTTTCAAGTCTGCTCCATAGGAGCAGAAACATTGCTGTATTGAGACGTGTGAATAAATACACCTTTTTTTTGGAGTGCTGCGTCATTGGGAATTTTTGTCTATGAAAAACCCTGATCAGGTTTAGACGCTGGCACCCGCCCTTTGTTAATCAGAGCTGTGCTGCAACTTTCTTTCTTTTACTATATATATATACTAGCTAAGTACCCGGCGTTGCCCGGTTTTTCCATCCTAATCCTTGTTGTGGAGGAAAATCAACAAAGGAGGAAGCTTCTGACTTCATATCCCATCCTCATATATTGTTGTCATATCCCGACCTCATATCCCGTCCTCCTATCTCAACCTCATATCCCGTCCTCATATCCTGTCATGATATATCGACCTCATATCCTGACCTCCTATCCCGTCCTCATATCTCGACCTCCTATCCCGACCTCCTATCCCGTCCTCATATCCTGACCCGTAATATGTGTACCAGGTATTATTGAAATATCTCCAGCCATACGGAAGTTATGTGGGAACATACATTTCCCATTGATTTGCATGGGACTTTAAACAAAAACCCCGACCCTCACAAATAGGGGTAGTTAAGGGTGAAATTAACTATCCTATATTTTAAGTGGACATATAAGTAACATGTGACCAAGTATTATCGAAATATCTCCAGCCGTTTGGAAGTTATGCAGTAACATATATTTCCCTTTGACTTGCATGGGACTTTAAACATAAGCCCCGCCCCTGGCAAATGGGGGTGAGTAAGGGTTAAATCACCTATCCTATGTTTGTTGTTGACATATAAGTAACATGTGCGCCAAGTTTTATGTTAATATCTTTAGCCGTTTGAAAGTTTTTGTGGAACATACCCACATACATACATACACACACACACACACACACACACGTTGAGTTTTATATATATATATACTAGCTGAGTACCCGGCGTTGCCCGGTTTTTCCTTCCTAATCCTTGTTGGGGAGGAAAATAAACAAAGGAGGAAGCTTTTGACTTCATATCCCGTCCTCATATATTGTTGTCATATCCCGACCTCCTATCCCGACCTCCTATCCCGAGCTCCTATCCCGACCTCCTATCCCGTACTCCTATCCCGTACTCCTATCCCGTACTCCTATCCCGTCCTCCTTTCCCGTCCTCCTTTCCCGTCCTCCGGATAAGACATAATTATTTCACAGTTTCTTATCTCATCCTTCTCTCCATTCACCCCCCTTTACCTTTTATGAATTGTAGTAGTGTCATCTTGAGAGTGTAACTAGTCCCCTTATGTGTCTTATCTAAATAACCATAAATATCTAAGGAGACAAGAAGTATTCTTCTCCCAGACTGGTACTTGTAGAGAAGAACTTTAGAATACACTGTGGTCTATTTAGAACATACAACATGGTGGACACATCATGCTATTATTCTATTAAATATAGTGATTCATTTTTGGGGCCTACAATAAGTATGACAGACCACAGGTCACAGCCTGCTTACAGTGCAGTTAAGAAATTACCATGTTAGCAAAAACATGAATACCTTCTGTATGGCTGCACAATTTTTTAATGTGATAAGAAGTGTTCTACCTGTTTATCCAGGTTAGTGCCAGTAACCTGTAAATGAAGTACCGTATTTTTCGCCATATAGGACGAGAATATAGAATTTTAAAGGAGGAACATCTAGAATACAATGTAAAGTATTGGACAGCGATCTTCAACCAGCGGACCTCCAGATGTTGCAAAACTACAACTCATAGCATGCCCGGACAGCCGTTGACTGCCCAGGCATGCCAGGAGTTGTAGTATTGCAACATCTGGAGGTCCGCAGGTTGAAGACCACCGGTATAATACTCACGTGTCCCCGCCTCTCCGGACCCGTCACTGCTCGTCACCGCTGCCCTGGATGTTGCTCTCCATCGCTGTTGCCGCGTCCCTGGGGTCGCTCCGGAACGTCTCTGCTGCCCGGTATCCTCGTTGTCCGTCGCCGCCATCACGTCGCTATGCACGCCGCTACGCACACCGCTCCTATTGGATGACGGTTTTAAAGTGTATTCGCCATATAAGAAGCACCAACTTTCCCCCCCCCCCCCCCCCCCCGAGTTTTGGGGAAGAAAAAGTGCGTCTTATATGGTGAAAAATACGGTAAATAGACTTCTTAGAAGACATTGTAATAGAGATAAAATAGAGTCATAAGAAATTGATGATATCCTGCTCTATACTGACCTCCAGTGGCAAAACTTAGCATAACAGTTTGATTTTCTTTTGGATTTCTTCAACATTGTGATTTCAGTAGTACACATATTGCTTTATTTTTACCTATAACAAGTAACACGATAATAACAATGCTCCAATAATTTGTGTGTAGTTATCCACTACACACTGGGAGTTTGGTCTGATCAACATGTTTTGGTATTCGGCACTCCACTATCTGCTTGAATAAAGGGGTTTCTCTTCCATGTGCCTTCCTCTTTCAACAAATGGATTCTATATTACCATGAGCCCCTGCTTTCTAGCTGTCGAAGTAGGGGAAGACCTTATTAAAGGAGTAGTGCAACCACAAACTTTCATTTCCGCATTGAGCTTGGTTTTAAAAGTTATATAGAAAACCCAATTAGCACCATGCCCAAATCCGCAGTGGTACCTGAGATCTGAGCAGTCTGGAAGCTGAGCTGTTCCTCAGCAGCTGTGACGTCCAACCCCCTGTATGTCGCCTCTCGTCGCCATTTTGTGCACGGTCCCAGCATCCTTAGCACTCTGTGCCAGCCCTCCCTACAGCAAGTCGGGTCCTCCCCATCTCTCAATATTCATATATTCAGGAGGGGCTCAGCCTGCATAGGCGTGAGATGGGGGAGGCATCGGGGGGCGTACTATATTATTAGGTACGGGGTAGGTACCTGACATCACAGGTACACGTACAGGACCCGGAAGTACCGGGATGGATGGCGGGCAGCAACTGTAGAACGGCCCGGACCAAATTAAACAAGAAGCACCTCAATTGACCGGTAGGAACACAACCTGTCTTATGGTGCTATTTTTGTTTGGCATTACAATACTCCTTTAACACCTTGGGGACTGAGGGTTTTCCAGTTTTTACACTTTCATTTTTTCCTTCTTACATTTTAAAAATCATAACCCTTTAAAATTTGAACCTTAAAATCCATATGATGGCTTATTTTTTGCGCCACCAATTCTACTTTGTAATGACATTAGTCGTTTTACCCAAAAATCGACGGGCAAACGAAGAAAAAAAAAATCATTGTGCGAGAAAATTTTAGAAAAAATGCCATTTAGTAGCTTTTGGGGGCTTCCGTTTCTGCGCAGTACATTTTTCGGTAAAAATAACACCTTCTCTTTATTCTGTAGGTTCATATGTGTTAGGATTCGGCTAGCTGGATGTGGATCCTCTGTGTCAGCGAGGGATTCGCGTGGACCGTGTCGGTGGACCGGTTCTAGGTTGCTACTGGTTTTCACCAGAGCCCGCCGCAAAGCGGGATGGTCTTGCTGCGGCGGTAGCAACCAGGTCGTATCCACCGGCAACGGCTCAACCTTGCTGACTGCTAAGAAGGCGTGGGACAGAAGGACTAGGCAGAGGCAAGGTCAGACATAGCAGAAGGTCGGGGCAGGCGGCAAGGTTCGTAGTCAATAGCACTAGCAGAAGGTCTGGAAACACAGGCTTTGGACAACACTAAACGCTTTCTCTGGCACAAGGCAACAAGATCCGGCAAGGAAGTGAAGGGGAAGTGAGGTTATATGGACAGGGAGCAGGTGGAAGCTTATTAGACTGATTGGGCCAGGCACCAATCACTGGTGCACTGGCCCTTTAAATCTTAGAGAGCTGGCGGGCGCGCGCCCTAGAGAGCGGAGCCGTGCGCGCCAGAACATGACAGCCGGGGACCGGGACGGGTAAGTGGCTTGGGATGCGATTCGCGAGCGGGCGCGTCCCGCTATGCGAATCGCATCCCCATCGTGAATGTCAGTGCAGCGCTCCCGGTCAGCGGGTCTGACCGGGGCGCTGCAGAGAGGAGAACGCCGCGAGCACTCCGGGGAGGAGCAGGGACCCGGAGCGCTCGGCGTAACAGTACCCCCCCCCTTAGGTCTCCCCCTCTTTTTGTCTCCTTGTCCCTTCAAATGAGACAAGAGCATAGGGGACGCCTCTTGAGTCTCCTTCTGGAACAAAAAGAAGTCCTGGGTAGCTACACCAGCGGCAGGTAGTTCAGAAGGAATGGGAATGGGGAGGGGGGGCAGAGGGTGAAGCATGTCACAAGGCAGAGTGTCACCAGGACGGGGGCTATGAGGAGGCACGGCACAGTCCTGATAGGCCTTGGGGAGACCAGGCACAGGAGGAGACACTGAGGCCCGACAGACGGGACTGGGAGCAGACGTGATGCATTTCTTGCGGCAAGCAGGACCCCAATTCTTGATCTCCCCGGTGGTCCAGTCAAGGGTGGGAGAATGATGCTGGAGCCATGGCAGACCAAGGAGGACTTCAGAGGTGCAGTTGGGCAGGACGAAAAATTCTATTTTCTCGTGATGCAGTCCAATGCTCATAAGCAAGGGCTCTGTGCGGTAATGCACAGTGCAGTCCAACTTCACTCCATTGACCGAAGAAATGTAGAGCGGCTTGACGAGACGGGTCACCGGGATGCAGAACCTATTCACCAAAGAGGCCAGAATAAAATTTCCAGAAGAACCAGAGTCCAAGAAGGCCCCGGCTGATAAGGAAGGGTTGGCAGAAGGAGAAATCCACACGGGCACAGTGAGACGTGGAGAAGCAGACTTCGTACCAAGAGACACCACACCCACGTGAGCTGGGTGCGTGCGTTTCCCAGACGTGGAGGACGAATAGGGCAATCCACCAAGAAATGTTCAGTACTAGCACAGTACAGACATAAATTTTTATCCCTACGACGAGTCCTCTCTTCATGGGTCAGGCGATACCGATCCACTTGCATAGCCTCCTCGGCGGGAGGCACAGGGGTAGATTGCAAAGGATACTGTGAGAGAGGTGCCCAGAGATCAAGGTCTTTTTCCTGGCGGAGCTCCTGGTGTCTTTCAGAAAAACGCATGTCAATGTGGGTGGCCAAATGGATAAGTTCTTGCAGGTTGGCAGGAATCTCTCGTGCGGCCAACACATCATTGATGTTACTGGATAGGCCTTTTTTAAAGGTCGCGCAGAGAGCATCGTTATTCCAAGATAATTCGGAGGCGAGAGTATGAAATTGGATGGCATACTCGCCTACTGAAGAATTACCCTGGACCAGGTTCAGCAGGGCAGTCTCGGCAGAAGAAGCTCGGGCTGGTTCCTCGAAGACACTACGGACTTCAGCGAAGAAGGACTGGACTGTGGCAGGATCATTGCAGTCCCAGAGCGGTGTGGCCCAAGACAAGGCCTTTCCAGACAGAAGACTAACTACCAACGCCACTTTAGACCGTTCTGTAGGAAATTGGTCCGACAACATCTCCATATGTAGGGAACATTGAGACAGGAAGCCAAGGCAGAGTCTAGAGTCCCCATCAAATTTGTCCGGCAGGGACAAGCATAGGCTAGGAGCGGCCACTCGCTGCAGAGGAGGTGCAGGAGCTGGCGGAGGAAATGGTTGCTGCTGTAGCAGTGGCAGAAGTTGCTGTAACATGGCGGTCAACTGCGACAGCTGCTGTCCTTGTTGGGCAATTTGCTGCGATTGCTGGGCGACCACCGTGGGCAGGTCAGCGAGACTTGGCAGCGGCACCTCAGCGGGATCCATGGCCGGATCTACTGTTAGGATTCGGCTAGCTGGATGTGGATCCTCTGTGTCAGCGATGGATTGGCGTGGACCGTGTTGGTGGACCGGTTCTAGGTTTCTACTGGTTTTCACCAGAGCCCGCCGCAAAGCGGAATGGTCTTGCTGCGGCGGTAGCAACCAGGTCGTATCCACCGGCAACGGCTCAACCTCGCTGACTGCTGAGAAGGCGTGGGACAGAAGGACTAGGCAGAGGCAAGGTCAGACGTAGCAGAAGGTCGGGGCAGGCGGCAAGGTTCGTAGTCAATAGCAATAGCAGAAGGTCTGGAAACACAGGCTTTGGACAACACTAAACGCTTTCTCTGGCACAAGGCAACAAGATCCGGCAAGGAAGTGAAGGGGAAGTGAGGTTATATGGACAGGGAGCAGGTGGAAGCTAATTAGACTGATTGGGCCAGGCACCAATCACTGGTGCACTGGCCCTTTAAATCTCAGAGAGCTGGCGCACGCGCCCTAGAGAGCGGAGCCGCGCGTGCCAGAACATGACAGCCGGGGACCGGGACGGGTAAGTGGCTTGGGATGCGATTCGCGAGCGGGCGCCCCGCTATGCGAATCACATCCCCATCGTGAATGTCAGTGCAGCGCTCCCGGTCAGCGGGTCTGACCGGGGCGCGGCAGAGAGGAGAATGCCGCGAGCGCTCTGGGGAGGAGCAGGGACCCGGAGCGCTCGGCGTAACAATATGATTAAAATGATACCCTACTTATATAGGTTTGATTTTGTCGTACTTCCGGGAAAAATCATAACTACATGCAGGAAAATGTATATGTTTAAAATTGTCCTCATCTGACCCCTATAGCTTTTTCATTTTTCCGTGTACGGGGTGGTATGGGGGCTCATTTTTTGGGATATGAAGTTCTTAGCGGTACCATTTATGTATTGATCGGACTTTTTGATCAATTAATTTTTGATACATTTTTTCATGATATAAAAAGTGATCAAAAATACGCCATTTTGGACTTTGGATTTTTTTTTTTGCGCATACGTCATTGACCATGCAGTTTAATTAAGAATATATTTTTATAATTCAGACATTTCCGCATGCGGCGATACCACATATGTTTATTTTTATTTAAACAGTTTTTTTTTTCTTAAATGGGAAAAGGGGGGTGATTCAAATTTTTATTAGGGAAGGGGTTAAATCACCTTTATTCACTTTTTTTTTGCAATTTTATAGCTCCCATAGGGGGCTATCACACTGCACACACTGATCTTTTACATTGATCAATGGTTTCTCATAGGAAACCATTGATCAATGATTCTGTCGTTTGACTGCTCATGCCTGGATCTCAGGCAGGCACTGAGCAGTCATTCGGCGATTGGACAGCGAAGAGGAAGGTAGGGACCCTCCTGCTGTCCTGTAAGCTGTTTGGGATGCCGCGATTTCATCGCTGCGATCTCATACAGCCCCCTGAGCTAACCGCCAATGTTTTAATTTCCCTTTAGATGCAGCATTTAACTTTGAACGCAGTGTCTAAAGGGTTACATAGTTACATAGTTAGTACGGTCGAAAAAAGACATATGTCCATCAAGTTCAACCAGGGAATTAAGGGGTAGGGGTGTGAATTAAGGGGTAGGGGTTAATAGCGTGCTGCACCGGGATCAGTGCCGTGCGCTATTAGCCACGGGTCCCGGCCATTGTTAGAGCCCGGGCCCGACCCGCTATGACACGGGGCCACAGTGTGGCCCCGTGTTATAGAAAGGGAGTGGGCGAAGAGGTATGCCCTCCGTCCTCAACAGGTTAATTTTAGGTGCGATTTTGGCTTTTCAATGCCTTATAAAAAAGTTACATTTATGAATGTTGCTACATGATACAAATGGTTTTCCCATCTGTAAGGCTTTCTATAAGCTCCTGAAATTCTTGCAGAGACAGTAGGGGTCTATGCTAGAGGCAACCTGCGTTCATGAATCCGACAGAAAATCACAGAGGCACCCTTTATCGCCTGGCTTCATCTCCCATTGTTAGTTTTAACCCCTTACCACCATAGGGACTTTTGGCCTACATGATGCAGTGATTTTTTTTCATCCTCATCTTCTGAAATCTAAATTTTTTTTTTTTTTACACATGCTTCGCAAAATTTTTGGGTAAATATAATGTATTGGAAAATTTTAGTTTTTGAGGGGTACGAAAAAAACAAAAATTTTTTCATTTTAGGTGTCTTTTGTACAACAATCACTGTTCCGTATCCATGAAACGTTAACTTGTTTTGTTGGTCAGTATTAATAAAGCAATATGTTTGAACTGGCACCATCTTGTTTTCTTTTTAACACTGTATTCAGCATTTACCATGCAGTACTATTTATGTGTCTATGTTTTCTTTCACTTTTTGCTGTAAGTTTCTATTTGGTTTTTATTTTACACCTCAAAAAAACACCTACTAAAAACCCAAACGAAAACTTAGCCGAATAAGGCATTTTTCAGTGGTAAAGCATTATTTTTTTAAATTATTTTTCACTTTTTTATTATTTCAGACAGTGGACTCCAAAATGTTTGAGGCAGTGTGCCCATTGGTGGTCATACCGGGTCTCAGTCCTGAGACCCACTGTGATCATGAGTTATTAGCTGGGTAAGCAGGCAGCATTGTGTTCCACTTCCCAGTCAGCCGAGAGATCCATACATTTTTCTGTATAGAAGTCAGAAGAGAAATATACTGATCAAAGCGGCTTTTCCTGCAAATAACTCACAATTGCAGTGGATCTCAGCAGTGACACCCGGTGCAATCAACAACTTTTAACATGTCTGATCAACATGTCAAAATTTGTGTTTAAAGGGGTATTCCACTGGCCAGAGTTCGGAACATTTAGTTCCGAATGCTGTGCGCACACTGCGGGGGTCGGCCACATCTATGGGAGGGGGTGTAACGCCCACCACGCCCCCTTCCATAGACTTGCATTGAGGACGTGGTCTGACGTCACAAGGGGGCATGGCCGACACCTGCAGCGTGCGCACAGCATTTGGAACATTAGTTCCGAACGCAGCCGGAAGGCTGGCGAATGGAGTTCCCCTTTAATTAGAGCAAGGAAGCGTTTACACAACAGAAATTCCGCACAGAATTCTGCATGAATTTTCCACGCTGGATTGCATCTAAACTTATTGCCCATTAACTTTAATGGGATTCTGCAAGGATATTCACACAGCAGAATTCTGGAAAAAAAATCCATAAAATATATAAGTCTGGTCTTCGGTTGCGGAAACCCATAGAAGTCAATGGGGCTTTATTTCCGCTGAATTCACGCGGAATGCATGTGGTATGCTTGCAGATTCCGTGTGGAATGAATTTATGGTGTGGAATGCATTGAGTATTTCTGGATGGATTCTGCAGCTCAGAAAAAGAGACATCTGCAGCGTGATTAAAACTTATCCCCTATCCACAGGATAGGGGATAAGTGTTTGATCGCGGGGGTCCAACCGCTGGGACCCCCTGTCATCTCCTGTACGGGGCCGCGGCTGTCCCATGCAGGGGGCGTGCCGGCCGCAGCATGACGTTGCGGCCGGCAGGCCTCCTCCATACATCTCTATGGGAGAGGCGGGGAGGCAGCGTTCGTGCCTCCCCGTCTCCCCCATAGAACTGTATGGAGACGGGGAGGAGACGGGGCATCACCGTCGACCTCTAGGTCGACGCTAAGCTCCTTAGAACTCACCATGAGCGCTAATGGCGGCGCCCGTTAGGGAGGTCGCGAGGGTCCCAGCTGTCGGACCCCCGCAATCAAACACTTATCCCCTACCCCCGTGATCTTGCACGCAGCAACCCAGTTAAAATCAGTCCCCGGAGCATGTTCGCTCCGGGTCTGATTAACGGCGACCACAGGGCCGGCGGCGTGTGATGTCATGCCTCCGCCCCTGTGTGACGTCATGCTCCGCCCACAATGCGTCTTCAGCCGGCGTACTTACATCCGACTCCTCGGTTGTGATCTCCACCCAGGATCCCCAGGATCTGTGGTGAGGGGACAATCTCACCAGCGATGCTGTCGCTGAGGTCCGTGATGATTCCCCTTTTGGGGTGGCTGGCCACTCGTCGTCCTCTGGAAGCGTGGGCAGGTCGCAGGCCTCCTCGGCCCCAAGGGACAACTGCTGCAAGCGGTCAGCTAAGTCTTGGAAAAGTTGCGCTGCGGCAACTTTCCGCTGTTCCGGCGCTATCTTGCTGCTCTCCTCACATGTTTCTGTGGGTTCCGCCATCTCTGCACACCTTGCTGCTATCTCCGGACTGTAGAGGTTGGGCTGCTTGCTCTGTTTTATATAAGACTTCAACAATATGGCCGCCGGCCGGAAGGACATCATTGGTGCAGCTCTGACTTCCTCTCCCCCGGCAAACACAAGCAGAAGATAACAGTTCCACTTCGGCATAGGAACAGCTACATGATGTCCACGCCCAGGGGCTGGACGCAGACCAGCGTGGGACATTTTGGCGCGCTTCTTGGGTTCTTCCTTAATCCTTTCAGCTACTTTCATGATATAGCATGGCTTCGTTCCTGATTTTACACATGGCCACAATACAATATTCTTCACCTACCCCTTACTTTTCTAGTGCCCCGGCAAAGAACAATTTCAGCAACAATGTCCTCAACAATGGGCGCAATTTCGGTCGCAACTTGCGAAATCCTGGACAGTTCTCTATACACATTCCTGCATAGGGGGAGGATGAATGGCACTTGTAATAATGGTATACACCCGTTTTTCGTTGCGGGTGGCCAGGGTAGCTGAGTTATTAAAGGTATACACTCATATCCTGTTCGTAGGACGCCAAAAGCTATGTGGTGAGCTGGAGTGTTGCTATAGTGTAGCAGGGTCTGGTGGTATTTACCCAGGGGGGCAAGATGCTGTTAACCCCTTAAAGTTTGTGATGCCAGGATATGGTTATTCCGGTATGGTAACCACCGTCAACCAACCCAAAATTGTTTTTTCATAAAGGAATGTCCACAACAAGAATTATGCAAGAACTGGAACTTTTACTTGTAATTCTTAAGAAACAGTCTTTACAGTTATGCAGTTTCTCTAGAGGCAACCGGGACACAGGATACCTCGCAGGCTTGCTGGGACTTGTAATATTGAGAATATCTATGCAGGCCACTGTGCTACTAATATTATTCTTGAGTTAAGTAGTAGTCACTAGAGTTGTAGGTAGAGCTTGATAACTCACGTTTTGAAGTGGCTGCAGGTTTTGGCCTAGATGAGATGAAATTAGATAGTACAGGTATTGTGCTTGGCTGAAATCCAGGAGATAAGAGAGATAGTTTAGAGACTACAGCACCTTATATACTAAGGAGGCTGGACTAAAGCCCATTGGTTGCAAAGCCTGTGGGTCCTGTACCCAAGGAACTCTGGGTTTGTCACATGAAGATATATAAGGGATGGCATTTTATTTTCATAAGGCTAAACATTGCACTTATATGCGGCAGAGTATTGCACCTTGGGATTATTGTTGCGTATTATTCTGCTATTAGATGAAGTGTCTAGTAGATGGCAGACTGCACAAGCAAATGAACTGAACAGTGACAAAAAAGGAGAAGAGTTTCGTGGATATGTGCTTGTGGATTTTTTAGCTCCAACAGAGCAAGAATAGAGAGGACAGCTTATGACGGTGTAACATCTGTGCTCCAGCCAGACAGCTGGCAGTAAGCTCTCTCTTGTCATGTCCCTGCTGCCGGCGGGGCTGGGATTCACATCGCGGGACGCACCCGCATGCGAATCCCAGCCCGTCACTTTCTGTCCTCGCAGCCTTGATGCGCATGCCCACGCCTCCTAGGGCACGCGCGCGCCGGAGCTCTTACATTTAAAGAGCCAGTACTTTTTTAATAAAGGGTCTACACCTGCTCATGTTACACTGTGGATGAGGACATGAGCTGTGCCAGGGAGCGGAGTCTAAGGTGCCGCTGGTTTTCACCAGAGCCCACCACAAAGTGGGATTGTCTTGCTGCGGCAGGTGGCACCCAGGTTGCTAACCCTGGCATGACTCCTCCACACAGGTTGCTGGGGTGTGGCGTGGCACAAAAGGAAACTGGCAAGAATAGGTTGCAGTAGGTCAGGGCAGGCGGCACAGGTACAGGGTCAGTTAACGGAACAAGGATCAGGAACACAATATTGGGAACACAATATCAGGAACACAGTATGCTTTTACTAGGACACAAGGCAACAAAGATCGGCAAGGAACAAAGGGAGGAGCTCATACTTAAAGACAGGGTGTCTTTAAGTATAAGCTCCTCCCTTTGTTCCCTGCCGGATGTTTGTTGCCGTGTGCCCTAGTGTCCTCGCTGCCGGCGGGGCTGGATTTCACATTGCGGGACGCGCTGGCATGCAAATCCGAGCCCGTCACTTCCTGTCCTCGCAGCCCTGGCGCGCATGCCCACGCCTCCTAGGGCGCGCGCGCCGGAGCTCTTACATTTAAAGAGCCAGTACTTATTTAATAAAGGGTCTACACCTGCTCATGTTACATTGTGGATGAGGACGTGAGCTGTGCCAGGGAGCGGAGTCTAAGGTGCCGCTGATTTTCACCAGAGCCCGCCACAAAGTGGCATGGTCTTGCTGCGGCAGGTGGCACCCAGGTTGCTAGCCCTGGCATGACTCCTCCACACAGGTTGCTGGGGTGTGGCGTGGCACAAAAGGAAACTGGCAAAAATAGGTTGCAGTAGGTCAGGGCAGGCGGCACAGATACAGGGTTAGGTAACGGAACAAGGATCAGGAACACAATATCAGGAACACAGGAACATAGTATGCTTTCACTAGGACACAAGGCAACAAAGTTGCACAAGATCCATTGCTGATAGCAGGAAACTCTCTGTGAGCATCGAAGAGAACTTAAAGGGGTACTCCGGTGGAAAACTTTTTTTTTTTTTAAAGGAACCGGTGCCAGAAAATTAAACAGATTTGTAAATTACTTCTATTAAAAATCTTTATCCTTCCAGTACTTACTAGCAGCTGTATGGTACAGAGGAAATTATTTTCTTTTTGAATTTCTTTTTTGTCTTGTCCACAGCGCTCTCTGCTGACACCTTTGTCCATGTCAGGAACTGTCCATAGTAGCATAGGTTTGCTATGAGGATTTTCTCCTGCTCTGGACAGTTCCTGGACAGCATCGGGTTTCAGCAGAGAGCACTGTGGATAAGACAAAAAAAATTCAAAAGAAAAGAATTTCCTCAGGTGCTAATAAGTACTGGAAGGATAAAGATTTTTTTTTTTTAATAGAAGTAATTTACAAATCTGTTTAACTTTCTAGCACCAGTTGATTAAAAAAAAAAAAAATTCTAACGGAGTACCCATTTAACCCCTTAAGGACACATGACGTTCTCATACGTCTCCATTTCCGAGTCCTTAAGGACACATGACGTATGAGAACGTCATGTGTTTTACCGGCCCCCCGCAACCATCTGGAGCGGAGCCAGTCCCCGATGCCTGCTGAAATCGTTCAGCAGGCATCGGGGCATATCGCCCAGGGGGGTCATTATGACCCCCCATGTCGGCGATGGCCGCAGATCGCTGGACAATTCAGTCCAGCGATCTGCGGCGGATTCCGGGTCAATCAGGTCTCCAGTGACCCGGTGACCCGGAATTATTGGCTGATCGGGGCCGTCAGAGACGGCCCCGAACAGCCAGAGCCAGCAGGGGTGAGGTGGCACTGGTGCCACCTCACGATCGCCCTGATTCGTCGGCCGGATTACCGGCCGACCAATCAGGGCGCCTGCTGCGGGTGTCACTCCCGCAACCCGCTCCGCCCCTCTTCCGGAGGACGTGAGCGGGTGCGGGACGTGCACCCCGGGTGCTGGGGACCCCGATCCCCGGCGCCCCTGTTGGGATCGGGGCCCCAGGAGCAGCGGCGGCGGCGGAGACGACGAGGGACTGACCTGTGTGGCGAGGATCGCTGGAGGTGAGTGACAGCCTCCTGCTGTTGCTTAGCAACAGCTCTCAGCATGCAAAAAGGGCATGCTGGGAGCTGTAGTTATGCAACAGCAGGAGGCAGACCACCACAACTCCCAGCATGCCCTTATGGGCATGCTGGGACTTGTAGTTTTGCAACAGCTGGAGGCACATTCTTTCTATGGAAAAGTGTACTTTCAGCTGTTGTGTAACTACAACTCCCAGCTTGCACAATCAGCTAAAGTGCATGCTGGGAGTTGTAGTGGTGCATCTGGTGGTTGCATAACTACAACTCCCAGCATGCCCGTTGGCTGTCGGTGACTGCTGAGAGTTGTAGTTTTGCAACAGCTGAAGGCACACTGAGTTAAGTAGCAAACCAGTGTGTCTCCAGCTGTTGCATAACTACAATCCCCAGCATCCCCAGCCAAAGTAGTATGCCTCCAGCTGTTGCATAACTACAACACCCAGCATGCCCTTCCGCTGTCCGTACATGCTGGGGGTTGTAGCTTTTGCAACAGCTGAAGGCACACTGGTTGCAAAACACTGAGTTTGTTACCAAACTCGGTGTTTCACAACCAGTGTGCCTCCAGCTGTTGCAAAACTACAACTCCCAGCATGCACTGATAGACCGTACATGCTGGGAGTTGTAGTTTTGCAACAGCTGGATGTTCCCCCCCCCCCCAATGTGAACGTACAGGGTACACTCACATGGGCGGAGGATTACAGTAAGTATCCGGCTGCAAGTTTGAGGTGCGGCAAAATTTCTGCCGCAGCTCAAACTGCTGTGAACCCCCGCCCGTGTGACTGTACCCTAAAAACACTACACTACACTAACACGCAATAAAATAAAAAGTAAAAAACACTACATATACACATACCCCTACACAGCCCCCCTCCCCAATAAAAATGAAAAACGTCTGGTACGCCACTGTTTCCAAAACGGAGCCTCCAGCGGTTGCAAAACTACAACTCCCAGCATGCACTGATAGACCATACATGCTGGGAGTTGTAGTTTTGCAACAGCTGGATTTCCCCCCAATGTGAACGTACAGGGTACACTCACATGGGCGGAGGATTACAGTAAGTATCCGGCTGCAAGTTTGAGCTGCGTCAAATTTTCTGCCGTAGCTCAAACTGCCAGCGAGAAACTACTGTGAACCCCCGCCCGTGCGACTGTACCCTAAAAACACTACACTACACTAACACAAAATAAAATAAAAAGTAAAAAACACTACATATACACATACCCCTATACAACCCCCCTCCCCAATAAAAATGAAAAACGTCTGGTACGCCACTGTTTCCAAAACGGAGCCTCCAGCTGTTGCAAAACAACTACTCCCAGTATTGCCAGATAGCCGTTGACTGTCCAGGCATGCGGGAGTTTTACAACAGCTGGAGGCACCCTGTTTGGGAATCACTGGCGTAGAATACCCCTATGTCCACCCCTATGCAAGTCCCTAATTTAGGCCTCAAATGCGCATGGCGCTCTCACTTTGGAGCCCTGTCGTATTTCAAGGCAACAGTTTAGGGCCACATATGGGGTATCGCCGTACTCGGGAGAAATTGGGCTTCAAATTTTGGGGGGTGTTTTCTGCTATTACCCTTTTAAAAAATGTAAAATTTTTGGGAAAACAAGCATTTTAGGTAAAAAAAATATATTTTTTTTACATATGCAAAAGTCGTGAAACACCTGTAGGGTATTAAGGTTCAAATTACCCCTTGTTACGTTCCCCGAGGGGTCTAGTTTCCAAAATGGTATGCCATGTGTTTTTTTTTTGCTGTCCTGGCACCATAGGGGCTTCCTAAATGCGGCATGCCCCCAGAGCAAAATTCGCTTTCAAAAAGCCAAATGTGACTCCTTCTCTTCTGAGACCTGTAGTGCGCCAGCAGAGCACTTTTCACACCCATATGGGGTGTTTTCTGAATCGGGACAAATTGGGCTTCAAATTTTGGGGGGTATTTTCTGCTATTACCCTTTTTAAAATTGTAAAAATTTTGGGAAACCAAGCATTTTAGGTAAAAAAAATATATATTTTTTTACATATGCAAAAGTCGTGAAACACCTGTAGGGTATTAAGGTTCACATTACCCCTTGTTACGTTCCCCGAGGGGTCTAGTTTCCAAAATGGTATGCCATGTGTTTTTTTTTTGCTGTTCTGGCACCATAGGGGCTTCCTAAATGCAGCATGCCCCCAGAGCAAAATTTGCTTTCAAAAAGCCAAATGTGACTCCTCCTCTTCTGAGACCTGTAGTGCGCCAGTAGAGCACTTTTCACCCCCATATGGGGTGTTTTCTGAATCGGGAGAAATTGGGCTTCAAATTTTGGGGGGTATTTTCCGCTATTACCCTTTTTAAAAATGTCAACATTTTGGGAAAACAAGCATTTTAGGTAAATTTTTTTTTTTTTTTTTACATATGCAAAAGTCGTGAAACACCTGTAGGGCATTAAGGTTCACGTTACCCCTTGTTACGTTCCCCGAGGGGTCTAGTTTCCAAAATGGTATGCCATGTGGTTTTTTTTTGCTGTTCTGGCACCATAGGGGCTTCCTAAATGCGGCATGCCCCCAGAGCAAAATTTGCTTTCAAAAAGCCAAATGAGACTCCTTCTCTTTTGAGACCTGTAGTGCGCCAGCAGAGCACTTTTCACCCCCATGCGAGGTGTTTTCTGTATCGGGAGAAATTGGGCTTCAAATTTTGGGGGGTATTTTCTGCTATTACCCTTTTTAAAAATGTAAAATTTTTGGGAAACCAAGCATTTTAGGTAAAAAAAATATATATATATTTTTTACATATGCAAAAGTCATGAATCACCTGTAGGGTATTAAGGTTCACTTTACCCCTTGTTACGTTCCCTGAGGGGTCTAGTTTCCAAAATGGTATGCCATGTGTTTTTTTTTTTGCTGTCCTGGCACCATAGGGGCTTCCTAAATGCGGCATGTCCCCCAAAAACCATTTGTCGCTCCTTCCCTTCTGAGCCCTCTACTGCGCCCGCTGAACAATTAACATAGACATGTGAGGTATGTGCTTACTCGAGAGAAATTGGGTTTCAAATACACGTAAAAATTTTCTCCTTTTTATCCCTTGCAAAAATTCAAAAATTGGGTCTACAAGAACATGCGAGTGTAAAAAATGAAGATTTTGAATTTTCTCCTTCACTTTGCTACTATTCCTGTGAAACACCTAAAGGGTTAATACACTTACTGAATGTTTTTTTGAATACTTTAGGGGGTGTAGTTTTTATAATGGGGTCTTTTATGGGGTATTTCTAATATGAAGACCCTTCAAATCCACTTCCAAACTGAACTGGTCCCTGAAAAATAGTGAGTTTGAAAATTTTGTGAAAAATTTCAAAATTGCTGCTGAACTTTGAAGCCCTATGGTGTCTTCCAAAAGTAAAAACTCATAAATTCTATGATGCAAACATAAAGTAGACATATTGTATATGTGAACCCCAAAAAAATATATTTTGAATATCCATTTTCCTTACAAGCAGAGAGCTTCAAAGTTAGAAAAATGCAAAATTTTCATTTTTTTCATCAAATTTGGGGATTTTTCACCAAGAAAGGATGCAAGTTACCATAAAATTTTACCACTAAGTTAAAGTAGAATATGTCATGAAAAAACTATCTCGGAATCAGAATGATAACTAAAAGCATCCCAGAGTTATTAATGTTTAAAGTGACAGTGGTCAGAATTGCAAAAAACGCTCCGGTCCTTAAGGTATAAAATGGCCTGGTCCTTAAGGGGTTAAAGCTGGAATGACCTGATTTACAGCCAGTGTAAGGGTAAGCCTTACAGAGTACCTTTCATGCTCTTGTTAAATTTTATAATCCTCTCAGTTCACTGCCCACATCATGATAAACCACTCCCTGCATTTATTTTTTCATTATTTCTTAATTTTCTACCCTGATATTGCTCAGTATTTTCTGCTCAGTCACAGTCAGATTGCATGCACACCACGTTTTTGCTATACAGTTCCCGTATACGGTTTCAAGTTAAACCATACGGAACCGTATAGAAAACCATATGCATTGACATTACATTGTCAACCGTATTTCAAACGCATTATCTGGTTTGGTCCATTTTGCGTCTCATACGGTTTTGTCTGTTTTTTTTACCCGTACCCAATACCATAGTCTACCAGGTTTTTTGTCCCGGGTGAAAAAACCGTATTAAACCGTATATGTTTTTTTTTTTTACAAACACTAAGAAAGTGGAGTCTTTTCAAATGAAGTAAAAATTATATATTTTATTAGAATAGATTAAAAACAGACAAAGGGGAAAAGCTGACACAGGGGGGAATAGGACAAAAACAATGGCGTCACTACTGCCGGCACATATAAACATCATAGGTGATATAATAAAGAGGAAACAGGTAAACTGTACATATTAATAAAGGGACATAAGACTCAAAAGTACATAAAATACAGTACCAACCTCAAACAAAGATCAATAAAGGGCAAGAGTGCAGCAGGAGTGCAAAAAACTATTTATGTACATACGGCCCAATCAGAAGAGCAGACACATAATCAGTGCAAACATTATGTACCTGTGTGATGCCGTAATAAACGCCTATCTCCATTGCGGCGCATGAATCACCTACACCCGGACATTGCGTATACTTCCGGGTATCGCATCAGCTGACTCCGACATGTGACAATCACATGACGGGCAGTGGGAGACGCGACCCCGGGAGACTGCGGCGCCGGGAGTCGGCGCATGCGCACGGAGATGGCAGCGGCGGGATTAAATAAAGTTGTAAATTGAAATTCATAATGTTTGCAAACTTTTAATTCATTTATATACAACAAACATCTAGTAACAGATTTCGTACAAGGGGTGCAATCACAACACATTATGGGGAAAAGGGAAGGGAAAAGGGGGGGGGAGAGGAAAGGTGGTTGGAACAGTGGCGTTGCGACCCGGGTGCGGGGGGTGCGGCCCGCACCGGGTGACACCAACCTGATGGGGTGACACCAAGACGCTCCGCAGCACCCCCCCCCCATCTGTGCCCGGCCGGCCTCCCATCCGTCAGCACCCCCCCCCCCGCGCTGTGTGTGCGGTGCGCTCGTCCGTCAGCAAACCCCCTCTTTCACCTTCACTGTGCGCCCGACCGTCATCACCCCCCCCCTCACCTTCACCAGCACTGTGCCCGTCCTCCGCTTCCACGTCTGCGCCGGCCTGACGTCACACCGCATGGCCGTGCAGGAGGACGTGAGTTACGTCACTCGCACGGCGCCCGGTGAGAAGGAGCGCTGCGCTGGATGGGTGAGTGTGTATGTCTGTCTCTCTGTCTGTCTCTATCTATGCTTGTGTGTGACTGTGTGTGTTTGTGTGACTCTGTGTGTGTGTGACTCTGTGTGTGTGTCTGTCTGAGTGTGTGTCTCTCTGACTGTGTGTGTGTGTGTGTTTGTCTCTGTGTTGTATGTGTTTATTTTTTGTGTGTGTGTGTGTGTGTGTGGGGGGGGGGGGGGTATAACCAGCGATCTATTGTGGGGAGACTTTGACCCATTGTGGGGAACCTGCAAGGGAACCTGTGGCCTAATGTGGGGAAACTACTACAAATGTGCGGAGTCTATGCTACCTAATGTGGGGAGTATATGCTACCTAATGTGGGGAATCTGTGCTACCTTATGTGGGGAGTCTATGCTACCTTATGTGGGGAGTCTATGCTACCTTATGTGGGGAATCTGTGCTACCGAATGTGGGGAATCTGTGCTACCTAATGTGGGGAATCTGTGCTACCTAATGTGGGGAAACTGGTACCTACCTAATGTGGGGGAACTGGTACCAAATGTAGGGAATCTATGCTGCCTAATGTGGGGAATAGATGCTACCTAATGTGGGGAAACTGCGACCTACCTAATGTGGGGGCACTGCTGCCTACCTAATGCTCCCCCCCTGGCAGTAGCACCCTCATCATTCACCAGCAACACCCCCCCCCCCAGCAGCACCTCCATCAACATATCCTGATGGTGGATGATGGCGGTGCTCCTGCCAGGAGGATGATCTGGATGATGGGGGTGATACTGCCAGGGGGGATGGCCAGTAGCACCCTCATCATCCTCCAGCAACACCTCCCCAGTAGTAGCACCCCCATCATCCACTAGCAACACCACCAATACCCCCCTCCCGTGGTAATAGCATCAGCTAACGGATGTTGAGGGGTGTTACTTTGGTTGTGGTATTATATTCAGAGGGTGCACTGTATGGCAACGTTATATTCAGAGGGCGCAGTTTGTGGTAGTATTATATTCAGAGGGCGCAGTTTGTGGTAGTATTATTAGAGATGAGCGAACTTACAGTAAATTCGATTCGTCACGAACTTCTCGGCTCGGCAGTTGATGACTTATCCTGCGTAAATTAGTTCAGCCTTCAGGTGCTCCGGTGGGCTGGAAAAGGTGGATACATTCCTAGGAAAGAGTCTCCTAGGACTGTATCCACCTTTTCCAGCCCACGGGAGCACCGGAAAGCTAAACTCATTTATGCAGGAAAAGTCATCAACTGCCGTACAGAGAAGTTTGTGACAATTTGAATTTACTGTATTTTGCTCATCTCTAAGTATTATATTCAGAGGGCGCAGTGGGTGGTAGTATTATATTCCGAGGGTACAGTATGTGGCGGTATTATATTCAGGGGTACAGTATGTGGCAGATTTATATTCAGGGGTACAGTATGTGGCAGATTTATATTCAGGGGTACAGTATGTGGCAGATTTATATTTAGAGGGTACAGTAGGTGGCAGATTTATATTTAGAGGGTACAGTATGTGGCAGATTTATATTCAGAAGGCGCAGTTTGTGGTAGTATTATATTCAGAGGGCGCAGTTTGTGGTAGTATTATATTCAGAGGGTACAGTGTGTGGCGGTATTATATTCAGGGGTACAGTATGTGGTAGTATTATATTCAAAGGGTACAGTGTGTGGCAGTATTATATTCAGGGGTACAGTATGTGGCAGATTTATATTCAGAGTGTACAGTATGTGTTGGTATTATATTCAGAATGTACAGTGTGTGGTAGTATTATATTCAGTGGGTATACTGTATGGAAGGTTTATAATCAAAGAGTATAGTGTATAGTAGTATTATATTTAGAGGATACAGTGTCTGTCAGGTTTATAATAATAATTGTTTTCATATAGAGGATGAGAATGCACTGACATAGTGAGGAGACGTCTGGGCGTCACATTCTGCAGAGAGAAGTTTTAGCTGGAACAAGTCCTGGCGGTATGTATCATCTGAATTAGATAAGGGAAGACTATAGAGAAGACGTCACCTGTAGTCACTGATATCATTGTACATTCTCCTCTCTGTGTCCTATCAGAGCTGTAGTCACTTGTCAGTTCTACAGTTAGGTCAGTGAAACTACAACTCCCAGCATAACCTCACCACTGCATAAAGGGGTACTCTACTGGAAAAAAAAAAAATTTAATCAGCTGGTGCTACAAAGTTAAACAGATTTGTAAATTACTTAAAATCTTAATCCTTCCAGTACTTATTAGCTGCTGTATAAGCGATTCACAGGAAGTTATTTTCTTTTTTAATTTCTTTTCTGTCTGACCACAGTGCTCTGTGCTGACACCTCTGTCCATGTCAAGAACTGTCCATAGTAGGAGCAAATCCCCATAGCAAACCTATCCTGCTCTGGACAGTTCCTGACATGGACAGAGGTGTCAGCAAATAGCACTGTGGTCAGACTGGAAAGAACTACACAACTTCCTGTGGAGCATACACCAGCTTATAAGTACTGTAAGTATTAAGATTTTAAATAGAAGTAATTTAAAAATCTGTTTAACTTTCTGGCACCAGTTCATATAAAAGAAAATGTTTTCCAGTGGAGTACCCCTTTAAGTAATTCTGGGAGCTGTATATTTCAATAGTGAAAACTTCTTTAACACTTTCCTATTCTGTGGCAACTGGTATATCTGATTATTATACTGGAATTTCTCACAATGCGCTACAACAGTGGTGCCTGTCACAACAGGCTAAAAACTTACTGGGGGGAGGGGGTAGGTATGGGGGTGACACCATTTTCTACTGAACCGGGTGACACCAACTCTAGCAACGCCACTGGGTTGGAAATCCCTTTCTTGGTTTACTTTTTTCTCCTTCTCTTGTTCTTACTGAGAAAAGATGTTGTTGGATGTAAGAAAATACTCCTGATGGGACAAAAAAAATGTTTTTATTTTTTTTTTATTTTTTTTTTAAAACATGGAAGTAAATGGGAACTGTACAGAACTGTATGTGCCATACGGTTTTTGACTTTGCACAGTTTTTTTCTATTGGAATTTCAATCAAACAAGTGAAACTTTATTCAAAATGGAGTGTTTTTTTCTTAAAAGTTTTTTTCTTAAAAAATGGATGCAACCGTACATCATTTTTCAAACCGTATACTGTTTTAACCGTATACGGGTTGAAATTTGTACACACGTTTTGATACAGTTTAGTCTGGTTTTGAGCAATCTGTTTTTCATCAAAAACCTGATATGGGAACTGTATTGCAAAAACGTGGTGTGCATGCACCCTGAGATTCGCAGACAGGGAAGAGGCGTAATCAAGCAGTAGTGACATCATCTGAAGCCATACAGGGGAAAATGTCCTCCCTCACTCTGCTACACACAGCCCAGAGCAGTTGAGTGTGTGAGATGAGCTATGATTGGGTAAGGCTGCACACACACCCCTCAGCACTCCACACTAGATTTCCTGAATTTGGACTTCTGCCAAGCCAGCAGGAGTCCAAAGTCTGTGCAAGAGATGGAGGGAAATGTGCTCTGGACAAGTAGGGAGACACCTTGTGGGAGCTTTTTTAAACACAAATAAAACATAGAAAGCTTTTTTTTTAAAACAAAATATAGCGGTGCCTCAAGTTACAATATTAATTGGTTCCAGGACGGCAATTGTATGTTGAAACCATTGTATGTTAAGACCATAACTCCATTTGGAACATTTTGAGAGTTTTAGCCTACTCCAAGTAATACTATGGAGCAGGACTTTGTATGGGTCCTATCTATTCAATGTGCACCAACTGAAGGCACCCAAAGGCCGCTAGGGTGAAGAGAAGGGTGGGCCGCAGGCGTTCTAGTATGTGGGTAATATATATATATATATATATATATATATATATATATATATATATATAGAAAAAGCAGGGTGGGCTGCACCTCAAAGAAGTGTGAGCATAGGTGCACGCAGCGGCTGGTCCCAGGTCCCGGGTCCGTATCGCTAGAAGAACAGATTTGCTGCAGCACACCGAGTAGTGTCAAGTGGTTTATTTGCAATTGGAATGAAATAAACCACTTGACACTACTCGGTGTGCTGCAGCAAATCTGTTCTTCTATATATATATATATATATATATATATATATATATATATATATATATATATATATTGTGATGACCCGCTCTTGCAAAAAGGTACAGTTGCAGTATAGTGGCAAAGAAGCAGTATTTTCCAAATCAAAGTTCAGTGTTTTACTCATACTGGTCACACAGCAAACAGTCTTTAAATGCAGAACAAAGGAAAACGTAACAAAAGTCCACCTGTATTCCTTAGGTGTTTGTTCACATCTCAGACCATCAAGCAAGTCTTTTCCAGGCCTCCAGGCAGACTGCTAACCAGCTTCCAACCTTGGAGCAAACATAGGGAAGAACTTCACTCTCAGCTCTCTCTGGCAGTGGGAGCTGAAACTAGCAAATCCCCCTCAGCTGGTGAAACAGGTTGCCTTTAAGGCCAAAAAAAGGCAGCCTGGATTGTGGGGAATGACCCACATCCTGCACTTGGTCATTCCCAGTAAGAACCATCCCGGATTGGCCTTCCAGCCATACTACGGCCAAAGTGTCAGTCTGCATCGCAGCACAGACACTGAATAATACCGGCTCTTACTTCACAAAAGCCAGGAGCCTTGGTTACACATATCGCCCATCAACCACCATGCCTCTCACCTTCTCACAATATGTATATATAAATTTGTTTATGTTATGCATGGTTGTTTTCCTTTGTGCAATACAAAATAAATTTGAAGTTAGCTTTGTGTCAGTCTTATTATTTTCTCAAAGAGGTTCCCAACAGAACCCCACACCCATACCCCAGATGATCCGATGGGTGGAGGCATTGCAGCAGATATGTACTCCAGCTCCCAGGTAGTGGAGGCTCAGGATCAGCCTGCCGAGCGCAGAGAGGTAACAAGGGTAAGGGACCACAGGGATATAAGAGGACACCACAAATTACACAGTAATTTCACTTTCTACTAGGAACTACATTCAGTCATTTTCCTATCATATACAGTTTGTTTGTGGGACTCAAAATGTAAACTATAATGACCCTTTCAGGATACAATTTATTGTAACTTAAAAAGGGAATACCTTAAAGGAACATCCCGTGAAAAACTTTTTTTTTTAAATCAACTGGTGCCAGAAAGTTAAACAGATTTGTAAATTACTTCTATTAAAAAATCTTAATCCTTCCAGTACTTATTAGCTGCTGAATACTACAGAGGAAATGGTTTTCTTTTTGGAACACAGAGCTCTCTGCTGACATCATGACCACAGTGCTCTCTGCTGACATCTCTGTTCATTTTAAGAGCTGTCCAGAATAGGAGAAAATCCCCATAGCAAACATATGCTGCTCTGGACAGTTGCTAAAATGGACAGAGATGTCAGTAGAGAGCACTGTGGTCATAATGTCAGCAGAGAGCACTGTGTTCCAAAAAGAAAATAATTTCCTCTGTAGTATACAGACCCTAAAAAGTACTGGAAAGATTAAGATTTTTTAATAGAAGTAATTTACAAATCTGTTTAACTTTCTGGCACCAGTTGATTTAAAAAAAAAAAAAGTTTTCCATGGTAGTACCCCTTTAAGGACCGGGCAAGTTTTGGCCTCAATGACCGGGCTCCATTTTTTTTATCTGACATGTGTCTCTTTAAGTGGTAATAGCTTTAAAATGCTTTTACTTATCCAAGCAACTCTAATACTTTTTTTAAATTTTAACCCTTAGAGTACATGCTACGTGCAAGTACGTTGCTGTGCCCTGGCACTGTGACATACATGTACGTGCCGGTGTTCCACAATCACCTTGTATCCCGACACAGTAATTGGAACCAGCCAGCTGCTGTTATCAGCAGCAGAGACCTTATGGATAATGGTGGACATCAGTGAACCACCTGATGTTATCAATACTGTTCATGGCATCTGAAGTCTCTGCTGGGCTGGAAGGTGCTTATAGGACCACCCTCAGCACTATTGCAGGGGTCCGAAGAGTTAAGATGGCCACCGGAGCTCGGTTACCTGCTCCCAGTCGGCTCCTGTAATCTTCTCCTCTGGAAGAGAACATTGATCTGTGCTATGCTGAGGCATATCACTGATTAGTATTAGCACTTAAAATATTTCTATTAATAACAAGAAAAAAGTTTTAATAAATATGAATAAGTCCCTCCCCCAATAAAAATTAAATGACCCTCTTTTCATATTTTACAAATAAAAAACGTAAAACAATAAAATTAATTAAGATATTTTATATTGTCGCAGGCATACATTTTTAACTATTAAAATATAATGTTCATGATCCTGTGTGGTGAACAGTGTAACTGTAGAAAAAATAAGTCCAAAATTGCAAATTTTGGCCACATCACACCCGCTCCCCCCCCCCCCCCAAAAAAAAAAAAAAACACAAAAAAGTGACCAAAAAGTCACATATACGTAAAGTGGTACCGTAAAAAAAAAATGTACAGTTATAATTGGTCACTCAAAAAAACAAGCCCTAATGTTGGTCCATGAATAGAAAAACAAAAGAGTTATGATTCTTATAAGGCAAGGTGAAAAAAAATAAATCCTAACTTAGCTTGTTAGGTTGAAAAATAAAAAAGTTGTAGGGCTCAAAAAATGGCATTAAACAAAGTTTTCAATGTTTGTTTACCTTAAAACAAAAAAAAAAAATACCCAAGTTTGGTATCATTGAAATCAAACTGACCTATGAAATAAAGTTAGCATGTCAGATGTACCGTATTGGGAACCCTGAAAAAATTATTGCCTCACAAACTTGTGCAATCCCATATTGTTTTCAATTATTATGAATATTTAAAGCTTACCTGACAGTTCCCCCCCCCCCCACCCAAAAAAAAAAATGTGCACCTTATCCTGATCATGCACATGTACATTATATGTGTCAAGCACCTTTATTTTTGTAAGAAAGACCTATTTTTTGTAGCTCACATGTTTTGAAATCCTCTCAAAGGGAAGGAACGTGGCCTCACTGTGCATGACTCAAACTCCTTCCTGCAGCCAGACTCTGTTCCCTTGCAACATCCCTAGCATTAGAAAAACTACAACTCTGAACATGCCCTTGAAGACAGCTGTTGCAAAACTATGCGGGGGGGGGGGGGGGGGCGGGAATGTTTGCAGCGGTTGGGGATGATACATGGATGCTATAGTATGGTTCTTACGTGCCTCCACCGGGTGAGTGTGCAGATTCCTGGATTAACTATCCTATATTTTAAGTGGACATATAAGTAACATGTTACCAAGTGTTATCGAAATATCTCCAGACATTTGGAAGTTATGCAGTTACATATATTTCCCATAGACTTGTATGGGACTTTAAACAAAAACCCTGACCCTGGCAAATAGGGGTGAGTAAGGGTTAAATCACCTATCATTTGTTTGTTGTTGACATATAAGTAACATGTGTGCCAAGTTTCATATTAATATCATCAGCTGTTTGGACGTGATGCTGGAACATACACACGTACTATACATACAAACATTGGCCGACATTTATCATTGTCTTTAGACTGTTTTTTGTGTCTACAAAAGGCACAAAAAAGGAGCAAGCAGGGTTTATTTGCGCCTTTTGGTTTACACATGTCTGCTGATTTTGATTTGCAATCCACTGATGATTTTGGCAATACACATGATATGGAAGGATTTTATTAACAGCGCCTTTTTGTGAAAAGGCGCAAAAAAGACGCTGAAAAGGCGCAAAAAAAAGGCACTGAAAAGTCTCCAAAATTACACCAGCCCAGACTTAGCTTAGCTTTTTGGTGTATGTGAAGAGAAACATTTCAGAAAATGTGACCTGCACAAAATTTATAAAATTCTCTGTGACCATTTAATAAATTTGGTTCTCCTTCACATTACCAGCACACAAAAAAAGGTGTAGAAAAATGCTTTACTTACACCTGCAATGACAAATGCTGGCCATTGAGTTTTAAATATAGAGATTAAAAGATTTTAAACACGCATATTAGAAAGTGTCTTTATTGTTAATGATTAAAAACATATTAAAAGTTTTTTCATATGACAGTGCCGATTTAATATAGAAAATGTCTCCCACCACTAGGGGTCCCTATACCTACTGGGACACTTATCAGGCCTGTAGCAGCATCAGGCTTGTGCATAGCTCATGGACAAGAGATAACTCATGGACAAGGCTATTCATTTCTATTTGTAGAATCTGACAGGTGCACTTTAAGTGGTTGTGTTGTGTCCCGGCACCGTATTTCATACTGTGCCTTGGTGGGGAGGAGTTCCCAAAGTCAGAGTCCCTAGGACTGTGGGGGTCCGCTTCCCTAGTTAGCCCCTAGTCACCCCTTAGTAAATTAATATTTATAAAAATTATCTTTGTAAATATGTATATTGGATTACTCACTTGTTTGGCGTCGCAGGACCTTAGGTCATGTGACCCTTTACTCAGAACTCTATGATATGTTGAAGGACCTTAGGTGGTTCTTGTGTCACGTGATCACCCACAATGTGACAGTTGTTATGGACCAATCCAAAACGGCTCAGCCCCTGCCCATATAAGGGAGCTGCGACCATTAATCTCTCTCTTGGGTTGCTGTCACTGAACGAGGTAGGACCTCCGCAACTTTCAAGTACGTTTACTAGGCCAAAGCCTTGTGGCCTCGGCCTATACCAAAGCTGTTGTACATCTACAATTCCCCGCTACTCTCCGCAAGATCACTGGACCTAAATGCACCCCTAAATCCAGCGGATCTATGCTATGGAATCTTCTAAAAGCTAAATTGAGCTTATCTGATTCCAACCAACTGTCAATCGCTGCTCAACTGTAAATAGTCTCTGTTATCTGGACTGTTATTGATATTGCCTGCTACAGAAAATCTTCAGTAAAAGATCTTGCAAGTTTTCAGTTAAACAGTGGTTGTGGACAATCCATTTATTCCGCACTCACCTATCGCTCTTGGGAAGGGTGGCGATAGGCCCAGCACCATTACAGAATTTAACCCTCACCCTTGCATCACGAGTGACAAGGGTTAACAGCGCCCCTTTATTATTCAGAACCGAATCACCCCAACTACCCTATAACCCCCGAGGCGTACCACAAAGCCTTTTTGGCGACGAATAGGATTCGAGTGTGTGCCTGCTGCTATTGCCACTAGTGAAAGTGTACTCCCCCCAATATAAGAGACTGTGTTGATGAACTGTGAATCATATTCTAGCATACGGGAAGAGGTGCGCACGAAAAGTAAGGGGGGAGGCGAAGAGTACAGCGGAGTTACAATTCGCAGTGGAAAGAGTTAAAGCTTGCGCGGGGCCTTCCCACGCGCGTGATCCAGAGACCCCGCCTACCGAAGCCCTCGGTGCCGCGGCCATTATGCCGGAGTCCAGAGTCGGAGACCTGCAAAAGGACATAGTGCAACGCGCGAAAAAGCGCAGAGTGCGACAGCGGGTTGAAGGTTGTAAAGAGCCGGAGCAGTACAGGACTGAGATGCCAGATTGCCAAATTGAAGTCCTGTATAGATTCACTTCAGCTGCCGATCAATGCACTCAAATGTCAGATTAACGCACTCCAGTTTCAAGTCGCCGCTCTCAAATTTGAAATCTACGCACTCAAGTTCTACTTCTCTTCTTGGGACCCAGGAATCCAAGATTTATTTAAAGTGCCAGCACACCTAATACAAAAATGTCAGAGCCTGCAGCGCCATTGTCACCACCTGAGCAACAGGAGGGTGATGCTCCAGTGACCCCGCCAATGGGGTCTCCACCACGAGTCAGAAGGGTGCTGCCACCCTCACCAATGCTGCCTACCCTACAAAGACGTGGTCTTCCTGTGACTCCAGCAAGGCCTTTGCCACGGGCAGAGCAGGATCCATCTAGCCCACCTCCAGCTTCCCCCTACGTCCTGAGAGCCCCTGTTGCCGCGCCTGTCTTCTTGGGGAATCCTGTGCTTCCCATCTACAACGGTGACCCTTTTACATTGAGAGACTTTAAAGAAAAGATCTACAGTCTCTTCGAGTTCTATGCACTTCCTCCTCATCAGCAGGTACAGCTGCTTCTAGGACAACTCCAGGGACCTGCCTTGGAGGAGCTCCGCACCTGGCCAGCGGCTGACAAAGCCACAATGGGACAGATTTTCGAGGGACTCTCTCAAGTCTTTGAATCCCATTCCCCCTCTGAGGTACGCCTCAGACTATATGAGCGACGTCAGAAACCAGGTGAGACTCTCAGAGCATATGCGGTAGCTTTGCAGAATGCATTAGAAGCGGTGCAGAAGCTGTATGGCATTATGCCCGATCAGGGTAAATGAGTGCTGATGGACCGATTCATGGAGGGGGCACAGAATAGATGGGACAAGGACCAACTTAGGATGTTAGCTGTGCAAAATCCCGACATGGCCTTCCCAGCTTTTAAGAGACTAGCGGTTAAGGTGATTGAATCAGGACCCCAGGCAGAGGAAGCTAGTGTTCCCGCTGCAGAATCCCCGGGGGCCTCGCCCCAGTCACCTGTCCCTTCTCAGACTGCCCTTACAACCCCTCCTCCTAGCCCTTGGACAGCTGATTTACAAGACATTAAGCAGGACATAGAACAGTTAGCCCAGGCCTTTAAAGAAATGGCCGTCCGGCCCAATCCACCTAGACCTGCGACACTGGCACCTAAGAAACCTGACCACCGCCCTGTCAATCCACCTGATACCCCTCCTGTAAGACCACCTGGGAGTCAGAGACCTGTTTGTAGTTATTGTAACAAGAATGGACACTGGAAGAGCCAATGCTGGGCTTTAAACGGGCGTCCCCTGGGGTCGAGGACCGCACCCCAGGAGTAGATGTTGAAGGTCCAGAACCAACCGGCACCAAGAAAGGACTGTCTATGTATGTTGCTCCATGTTCTTATGTACAGGTGATAGTTGAAGGTATCCAGTTGCAAGCTCTAATAGATACGGGGTCTCAGGTGTCCACTATTCCTCAGGGAGTTTTCTATAAGTATTGGGGTCCAGAAAGGTTGTGTGAGCCTAAGGAGGCGGAGTTTACAGTAATCGCAGGGAATGGGAAACCAGTACCCAGACATGGCTACTGGGAGCCTACGGTGTAGGTGGGGGGACAGGTTTTAGAAAGGCAGGGTGTAATTGTCACCAGTGTTAGAGATGAAGGGGCAGCTGACTTTATCTTAGGGATGAACATCATGAGGCATTGTTTTGATGACATTGTTGATTCACTGAATGCATCTCTCCCTCACATGTCACCTCCAGGCCGGCGAGCCGCGCAACACCACCTCAAGATACTCCAAACAGAACAGAATTTTGTGAGCCATCATGGAGAAATTTGTCGAGTCAGGATCCAGGACAAACGTGCTGTTACCCTAAAGCCACAGGCGGAGACGGTTGTTTGGTATCGTGCCTGACCTGGGGTGAAGAATCGGGATTACCAAGCACTCTTAGAGCCCATCATACTGGAAGATTATCCCTTTGTGCGAGCAGCTAGAAGCCTGGTGACAGTACGAAATGGGAAAGTTCCAGTAAGACTTATTAACCTCTCTGAAGTTGCCGCACGACTATCCAAGTATACCCCGGTGGCTAAACTGCACCGTTTGGACGCAAGAGATGTGGTCTCAAAGTCACAAGTTGTCCAACGAGGGTCTGATCAGAACCCTGTAGCTACAAATAGGGGATGAATATACCCCAAAGAAGCAGGTAGAGGGAGTCATCCAGGTAGCTAAGCAATACCAAGAAGCTTTCAGCAAGTTTCCCACTAACTTCGGCAGGACCACGATGATCAAGCACCGGATCCTCACTGGAGATAGTCCACCCATTAAAGAGAGGCATCGCCCCGTGGCTCCTGGGATGTATCAGACCATAAAGAAAATGCTCATGGAAATGAAGGAAGCCAACGTTATCCAGTAGAGCCAAAGCCCTTGGGTGGCACCTTTGGTCCTTATGAAGAAGAAGGACGGGACTATCTGTTTTTGTGGACTACAGAAAACTGAATGGGGTAACCCACAAAGACGCTTACCCTCTCCCACGTATTGAAGAATCTTTGACTGCATTGGGGTCCGCCGCCTACTTCTCTACGCTGGATTTGACAAGCGGATACTGGCAAGTACCGATGGCAGAAGAAGATAGAGAGAAGACAGCATTTGTGACACCCATGGGACTCTTTGAGTTTAAAAGTATGCCCTTTGGACTGTGCAATGCAGTGGCTACTTTCCAACGCTTAATGGAGCGATGTTTAGGGCATGTCAACTTCCAGAGTGTTCTTCTGTATCTAGATGACGTAATTGTCTATTCCAGGACGTATCAGGAACATCTGGACCACCTGAAAGAAGTTTTCCAAGTCCTTATTCAACATGGACTCAAGGTTAAACCCTCCAAGTGTCATCTGTTGAAGCCACAAGTACACTACCTGGGGCATGTCGTCAGTGCCGAAGGTGTCCAGCCCGATCCGGATAAAGTAAGTGCTGTGAGGGAGTGGCCTACACCCAAGACGGTGCGAGACATCCGAAGTTTCCTGGGATTTGCTGGTTACTACCGGCGTTTCATCCCACACTTTGCTCAAATTGCTGGGCCCTTGACCGAGCTACTGAGAGGAACTGCCCGGGAGAATTATAATGGGAGGCTAGCGATACAGTGGGCCGAAGATCAAGAAAATGCCTTCCAAGCTTTAAAGTACCTCCTCACGGCACCCCCTATTCTGGCGTATCCTGATTACAGCCTGCCGTTCCGTCTGTATACAGATGCCAGCTTCGAAGGTCTGGGCGCAGTCCTATCTCAGGTTCAGAATGGCAAAGAGAGAGTAATCGCCTACGCCCGCCGACACCTCTGAGGCGCCGAACGAAATGATGCCAACTACAGCTCTTCCAAACTAGAGCTTCTGGCCTTAGTCTGGGCCACCCCCGAGAAATTCAAAGACTATCTGGCCGCTACTCCCTTCATGGTCTATACCGATAACAATCCCTTGGCCCATTTGAACACTGCTAATTTGGGGGCTCTTGAACAGCGCTACGCCTCCTGGCTGGCCAATTATGATTTTAACATTAAGTACCGCAGCGGAAAGACTAACGTTAATGCGGATGTGCTTTCTCGTATGGCCCCGGGGGAGGAATCCCCTGCCGAAGATGTGTGGGAAGATGTAGAGATACCCCCCTTCTACTGAAGGTTCGTGAGCCAGAGTGCTCTAACTGCCCTGGAGGGTGACGAACCTGGACCTCTCAAAGTCCCTGAAGATTTATCCACTTGGAAAACACTTCAGGACGAGAGCCGGATTATCGGGGACTTCTTGGATTATTGCCTCCACAAGAAAATACCCACTTGGCTTTGCAAATCACAAGGGGACTTTGAGTTGAAGCGGCTGTGGCGACAGAGGAATCGCCTGTTCCTGCACAAGGGGTTGCTATATCGGAACTCCCTGGACCAAGTTTCAGGAGACCGCCTACACCAGATCTTGGTACCTCGAAGAGATGCAGCGATGGTCCTGAATGCCTACCATGAACAGTCAGGGCATTTCGGGGTCCATAAGACTGAAGCCACTGTCCGAAGAAGGTTTTACTGGATAGGGATGTGGGGAGACATTGAGAAGTGGTGCGCTGAATGCTCTGTGTGTAATGTTATCAAGAATCCCCGGAGGGACGCAAGGGCCCCTTTACATCCCATTCGCACAGAGAGGCCTAATCAGATTGTTGCCCTGGATCATGTGAAACTGACCCCCATTATTCTAAGTGGGTGGTTGTGGTCCCCGTCAAGGACCTTACTGCCAAGATGGCTGCCCAGCTCTTCTACAGTCACTGGATCCAACCTCTGGGGTGTCCCGAATCGGTCCTCACGGATCGGGGAACAGCCTTTGAAGCTCAATTGTTCCAAGAACTTTGCCAGTTGAACGGGCTCTGCGAGAGAATTAATCAAGTGTTCATCCATATGCTCAGAGCCTCCTCTGTCTCAAAGCACGAAGAGTGGCCTTGGTTGCTGCCTGAACTTCTGGAAATTTATAACAATACTGTTCATTGCTCTACAGGGTATACGCCCTTTTTCCTGATGATGGGTCGACATGGCCAATTGCCGAAGGATCGGACCTATGGGCTGACACCCCTCAAGTGTCTCAAGGTTGGGTGTCAGAGCATCGGAGGAGGATAGAGGAGGCCAGAGACATTGTTTGAGAAGAAGATGGGCGAGGTCCACGCCCGCCATCAGAAAGATTATAATCGGTATGTTTCAGCTCAGCCCTTACAGCTTGGAGATAAGGTGTGGCTAAGAAAGTTCCCTAGGACCCATAAATTGGACTGTGGGAAACTGAACCTTATACTATTACTGCGATACCCTATCCCGATACGGATGTATATGAGGTACAGAAGGAAGGGTTCGAGCCGCAAGTGGTCCACAGGAACAGAATAAAAGTGTGCCTAAAAGAAGATGTGCTTGGATCACCTCCACCTACTCCACCTCCAGCTAGGCCAGTGAGAGAATATGTACTGGGAGAGAGGATTCATCCTACTCCTCTCATCAGCCTGCCATGTAATGGGGTATGCCATGTCCAGCTCTACCCAGCCAACCGCCACTGGTTGCTCCACCCAGCCAGCTGCCAGTAGCCACTCCACCCAGCCAGCTTCCAAAAGCTCCACCCAGCCACCGTTAGTTGTTACACCCAATACCAGTCCTGTTCCTGTGGCTGCTCCAAGTCCTGTTGCACCTTCACCACCTGACTTCAGGGAATCTCCCAGTCCAACCGAATATGTTGCTTCTGTTTTCAGCCCTCAAGCTGGTCCCTCGGGGACTGAAGTTTCTGCAGAATCGTTAAGTGAAGAGACTCCTGATGGTGCAGAGGTGGTGTTGCGACGGTCTCAAAGGACTACTCAGGGTAAACTACCCTTAAGATATCAAGACTAACTTTTAAGCAGTACTTGCACACATAGTACCTTAAATAGCTCACTTCAATGTACTACCTCAGTCTTTACAGTACACCAAACAAAAACACGTCTCACACTTAAGAGACACTTTAGGAATTGTAGCCTATTGATATTCAATTCCTGCCACTGTTATGTACACTAACTTTCTTTTTTCTTTATTACGTGTTTGAGATGCTCTACCTGGCCAGTAGGTGCTCTTGCGAGCTTAAAAATGAAACGCACATTTATAAAGGTAACCTAGGTAAGGTTATACTGTTGTGTTCTAGGGGTAAGAAGTGTGTAGCCAATAGACCCTAGCAGCTAAACTTATTGGTAGATAGCCTCAGGCAAGTCAATATACCCTTCTGTGTACTAACAGGTGACTCATCATGGCAAAAAGAAAAAAAATGTGTTGAGATTTAAAAGAAAGAAAAAAAATCTAGACAGCTTAAGACTAAATGTATAGAGAGCTGTGTATAAAAAATGTATCTAGACAGCTTGAGACTAAATGTATAGATAGCTATATAAATGTCTAGTGAGCTTTATAAATGTCTAGTGAGTTTTATAAATGCTTAGTAAGCTTCATGAATGTCTAGGGAACTTGAGACTACATGTTAGATAGCTTCATAATTGTCTAGTGAGAACGCTAGTCTAAAACTGTGTAGAGTGTCTAGTAGGGATATTAGTCAATCTAAAAGAAAATTTTGTCAGGATGAATAGAATGTTTAATAATTCTGTCCTTGTCTTAGTCCCTCTGCCTTAGGGGACAGGCGTCGGGGTCGACTTGTTTTAAGTAAGGGGGTTTGTGGTGTCCCGGCACTGTATTTCATACTGTGCCTTGGTGGGGGTGGGGGGTCCCCAAAGTCAGAGTCCCTAGGACTGTGGGGGTCTGCTCCCCTAGTTAGCCCCTAGTCCCCCCCTTAGTAAGTTAATATTTATAAAAATTATCATTGTAAATATGTATATTGCATTACTCACTTGTTTGGCGTCGCAGGACCTTAGGTCATGTGACCCGTTACTCAGAACTCTATGGTATGTTGAAGGACCTTAGGTGGTTCTTGTGTCACGTGATCACCCACAATGCTGTGTAACGGTGAGTGACATTTGTTATGGAACAATCCAAAACGGCTCAGCCCCTGCCCATATAAGGGAGCTGTGGCCTTTAATCTCTCTCTTGGGTTGCTGCCACTGAACGAGGTAGGACCTCCGCAACTTTCAAGTATGTTTACTAGGCCAAAGCCTTGCGGCCTCGGCCTATACCAAAGCTGTTGTACATCTACAATTCCCCCGCTCCCCGCAAGATCACTGGACCTAAATGCACCCCTAAATCCAGCGGATCTATGCTACCAAATCTTTTAAAAGCTAAACTGAGCTTATCTGATCCCAACCAACTGTTAATCGCTGCTCAACTGTAAATAGACTCTGTTATCTGGACTGTTATTGATATTGCCTGCTACAGAAAATCTTCAGTAAAAGTTCTTGCAAGTTTTCAGTTAAACAGTGGTTGTGGACAATCCATTTATTCCGCACTCACCTATTGCTCTTGGGAAGGGTGGCGATAGGCCCAGCACCATTACAGTATTTAACCCTCACCCTGGTGTCACGAGTGACAAGGGTTAACAGCTACCTTTATTATTCAGAACCGCAGCACCCCAACTACCCTATAACCCCTGAGGCGTACCACAGTTGCAAAACACATTTTATTGTGACACAAACAATAATGAGAAAAAAAAAGTATTCATACTGTATTCTGAAAGCTGTCACAATTTTTTTTATTTTTTTATTTTTTACCAATGGGGATGTGTACTGGGAAAAAAAGCAGAAGTACTGGGAACACTGAGATGATGTTAGGGTAGCCCAGCATACCTTGCAGCTGTCAGCAAGATCACATGACCCCAGGTTATCCAATCTTTGCTTGCATTTGTGTAACATACAACTCCCAGGCCAATCAGGAGATAGCATAGGGAAGGATTTAAGAGGCTGATAATTGCACTGCATTGCGGCCACCATTTTGGAGAGAGAAAGCTGAGAAATAGCAGTACTCAGGAACTGCCGATGCCAGAAAGACTTTACAAATCCGATAGAATTTGAAAGCATGCTGAGCAAAGCATTGAGCAGTTGCCTGACCTCAGACAGTGACCTTCTGTCACTTGCATTACTGATTTCAGTTGGTGCATTATAATTACCAGCCAGCCCAGCAGTATCACTGCAGAACAAGCCCATAAAAGCATCACAATACAAGACCTATAAGGCTGAGCAAACCAGTGGGCTGACCTGTATTTGAACATAACTACGCATTAAAAAGCATTGTGAGTTACATGTTTTTTGTGGGTTTAACCCCTTAAGGACGCAGGACGTAAATGTACGTCCTGGTGAGGTGGTACTTAACGCACCAGGACGTACATTTACGTCCTGTGCATAACCGCGGGCATCGGAGCAATGCCCGTGTCATGCGTGGCTGATCCCGGCTGCTGATCGCAGCCAGGGACCCGCCGGCAATGGCCGACGCCCGCGATCTCGCGGGCGTCCGCCATTAACCCCTCAGGTGCCGGGATCAATACAGATCCCGGCATCTGCGGCAGTTCGCGATTTAAATGAACGATCGGATCGCCCGCAGCGCCGCTGCGGGGATCCGATCATTCAGAACGCTGGACGGAGGTCCCCTCTCCTTCCTCCGTGCGGCTCCCGGCGTCTCCTGCTCTGGTCTGTGATCGAGCAGACCAGAGCAGGAGATGACCGATAATACTGATCTGTTCTATGTCCTATACATAGAACAGATCAGTATTAGCAATCATGGTATTGCTATGAATAGTCCCCTATGGGGACTATTCAAGTGTAAAAAAAAATGTAAAAAAATGTAAAAGTAAAAGTAAAAAAAAAGTGAAAAATCCCCTCCCCCAATAAAAAAGTAAAACGTCCGTTTTTTCCTATTTTACCCCCAAAAAGCGTAATTTTTTTTATAGACATATTTGGTATCGCCGCGTGCGTAAATGTCCGATCTATTAAAATAAAATGTTAATGATCCCGTTCGGTGAACGGCGTGAACGAAAAAAAAAAAAGTCCAAAATTCCTACTTTTTTAATACATTTTATTTTAAAAAAAATTATAAAAAATGTATTAAAAGTTTTTTATATGTAAATGTGGTATAAAAAAAAAGTACAGATCATGGCGCAAAAAATGAGCCCCCATACCGCCACTTATACGGAAAAATAAAAAAGTTAGAGGTCATCAAAATAAAGGGATTATAAACGTACTAATTTGGTTAAAAAGTTTGTGATTTTTTTTAAGCGCAACAATAATATAAAAGTATATAATAATGGGTATCATTTTAATCGTATTGAACCTCAGAATAAAAAACACATGTTATTTTTACCATAAATTGTACGGCGTGAAAACAAAACCTTCCAAAATTAGCAAAATTGCGTTTTTCGTTTTAATTTTCCCACAAAAATAGTGTTTTTTGGTTGCACCATACAATTTACGATATAATGAGTGATGTCATTACAAAGGACAACTGGTCGCGCAAAAAACAAGCCCACATACTAGTCTGTGGATGAAAATATAAAAGAGTTATGATTTTTAGAAGGCGAGGAGGAAAAAATGAAAACGTAAAAATTTAATTGTCTGAGTCCTTAAGGCCAAAATGGTCTGAGTCCTTAAGGGGTTAATGAAACATATCACATTTTTACCTAGATTGAACATTAATATGCATTTAAAAGCATTGAGAGTGAACACGAAATTTGCATCTTAGGCCAAGTTATGTGTACTTTCTGGGATTAATCAAACATATAGCATTTCTACCTGTGTTTCAAACAAAAACACTTTTAAAAGTGTTGAGAGTGAATGTGGAATAACCTTTTAAAGTCAAGTTAGGTGTATTTTCTATGTTTTATTAAACATACACTGTGGCCAAGATTTATTAAACTGTATGAGAGAAAAAGAGGAGGGATTTTTCCACAGCAGCCAATCACAGCTAAGCTAACGAGCTCTGCTAAAGTGAAAGCTGAGCTGTGATTGGCTGCTATGTGAAAATCACTCCATTTTTTTCTCTCACACAGTTTGATAAATCTGGGCCATAGTATTTCTACCAGTGTTTTTTGGAGAGAGTTTAGAGAAGAGCTATTAAACTAGTACACGGATTCCAGGATAAAACTAACCAGGAAAGGTTAAAGGACCTTAAAATGAATATCTTCTTAACTTTTAAATACATAAAGGGAATAAACACGGTAAAGGAGGAAAGGATATTTAAAACAAAAACTACCACAAGAGGACATAGTTTTATGTTAGAGGAGTAAAGGTTTTTGTAGTAATATGAGGAAGTATTACTTTACTGAGAGAGTAGTGGATGCATGGAATAGCCTTCCTGAAGAAGTGAAAGCTGCAAATACAGTGAAGGAGTTTAAGCATGCATTGGATAAGCATAAGGCTATCCTTCATATAAGATAGGATCAGGGGGGGACATGTATCAAAGATTTTACCCCTGTTTTGCGCATTTTTTTGCGCACGTTTTGGTAGAGCATGTCCTCCAGATGTGGTGAATCAGGGCACCTTGGAGTGACATCTATAATACACATGGATTTATTGCCTGCGTTCTTTTCCTTTACACCAAAAATTTTGCCGCAAGAGCAGTTTTTTTTGCGCAAATATAAGCCATCTTGGACTTAACGTAGCAAAATGCTCTAAATCATCGATTCTATTTTCCAAAGTGTGGATTGAGGAGATGATTATATTTACCCGCAATTTATGAAGCTCATTGCACTTTATTGATAAATTTAGCGCTTCTGCACATAATTTAGAATTTGGGAAAAGGGGTAAACTGCTTCTACCATACACAAATAATGATACATGTCCCCCAGGGAGTATTAATAGTATTCAGAATATTGGTTAGATTAGACGGGTCAAATGGTTCTTATCTGCCCACACATTCTATTTTTCCCATAAATATGGATTTAAAAGCATTCAAAGTCAATGTAGAATAGCCAACTAAGCCAAGTTATATGTATTTTCTGGGTTTAATCGAACATATGGCATTAAGCCTGGCTCAAAGTTGATCGCCGTGTCTGAAGTGAAAGTGAATCCTTCCCGGCAGCTCAATGGTGCTGTTCGGGACCGCCGCTGTGAAATCACGACATCCCAAACAGCTCGAGGAGAATCCCTACCTGCCTCCTTGCTGTCCGATCGCCGAATGACTGCTCAGTGGCAGGAGCAGTCGAGAGGTGATAACACTGATTAATGCCATGCTATTGCATGGCAGTGATCAGTGTAGCAAATCAGTATGTGCAATGTTATAGTCTCCTATGAGGGCTATAACATAAATAAAAAAAAAAAAAGTGTTAATAAATGTGATTTAACCCCTCCCCTAATAAAAGTCTGAATCACCCCCCTTTTCCCATTAAAAAGAAAACTATGTAAATAAAAATAAATATAAACATATGTGGTATGGCCACGTGTGTAAATGTCTAAACTATAAAAATATATCATTTATTAAACCGCACGGTCAATGGAGAACACGTAAAAAAAAATCCAAAATTGGGTATTTTTGGTCACTTTTTATACCATAAAAAATGCATAAAAAGTTCGATCAAAACAAAAATGGTACCGATAAAAACTTCTGATCATGGCACAAAAAATGAGCCCTCATACATCCCCATGTGGAAAAATAAAAAAGTTATAGGGGTCAGAAGAGGACATTTTAAAATGTATTAGTTTTAGTGCATGTAGTTAAGATTTTTTCCAGAAGTAAGACGAAATCAAACCTATATAAGTAGGGTATCATTTTAATCGACTGAATTAGACACGTATGCAGGGCTATAATAGTGCTTGCAGCACGCTAACTTTAAACAGTATATTGCGTGTGTAAAAATATGAAATAACTCACATTTCTCAGGAAGATTCTGCCGGCTTTATTTTCTTATTTCCTATTGCACTTTGATAGTCTCGCAGGACTTGGTTAGCTACATAAAGCAGCAAGAAATAGCAGCAAAATCTGTACTAAAATCTGCCACTGCCAGCTTTCCTTTGGCTACTACAACTACCACCAGTCCACCATCACTCTTGTTGTGACTACTACCAGCCAGGCCTACAAAGACACAACCCAAAATTCCCTAAAAAGGAATATTTTTTTTCAGCTATTCCTTCATTATTTTAGGACACCAATCCTGTTGCAACTTCAAAAAAGGAAGAATATTTGGAACACTTGGGAAAATCCAATATGTTTTTTGATACTTCTGCATTTTCCCACACCAGGACGCGTATACACATCCACAACATTGTGACACACAGCCGGGACCCTGCCCCACTGCCGGGACCGAAATAAACTTTGGTCCCGGAAGTTTAACCCTTACAGCCACGGTCAAAAGCAACCGCGAGCTGTGTGAAGTTTGACAGAGGGAGGGGCTCCCTCTGTCTCTCTACAGCGTGCAATGATCGTGGGGTGCTGCTTGTAACCTGGGCAGCCGGGGGTCTTACAAAGACCCCCAGGTCTGCCCCAGTAACTGCCTGTTAGGACGTGCCAAAGTGCTAAACTGACAGGCAGCATATTATTACAATGCTTTGGAATACTAAGTATTCCAAAGCATTAAAAAAAGTGTAAAAAAATAAAATAAAATAAAGAAAAGTGTAAAGAAAAGTGTAAAAAAAATTTAAAAAAAGTGTAAAAAAAGTGTTAAAAATAAAAATAAAATACATTAAATAAATATAATAAAAATGCATAATGGCTGACATTTATCATTGTCTTTAGACAAATTTTTTGTGTCCAGAAAAGGCGCAAAAAAAGGAGCAATCAGGGTTTATTTGTGCCTTTTTGCGTCTTTTGGTTTACACATTTCTGCTGATTTTGAGTTACAATCCACTGATTTTGGCAATACACATGATATAAACAGGTTTTATGAACTGCACCTTTTTGTGAAAAGGCGCAAAGCCACTGAAAAGTCTCTAAAACTACACCAGCCCAGACATAGCTTTATCAAATGCTTAGCTTTATCAAAATGTATCAAATGCTCCGTGGCTATTTAATAAATTTGGTTTTCCTACACATTACCAGCACACAAAAAAATGTGTAGAAAAATGCTTCACTTACACCTACAATGATAAGTGCCGGCCAATGTGTAGGATCACACGGCGCACATGTAATATGCTGCGGATGCCCGTCGGCAGTCACATTAATGAGCTCCCTGCTGCGGCTGGGTAGCTTTGTGTGTCCACTCATAGCAGCGGATTTCCCGCCTGTAGTCATGAGCGGACACACTGAGCTACCCAGTGTGAACCTAAACTTAGTAAATATTTTTTTTTACAAAGGCCCCGTTCATACTTCGTTTCAGCAGTATGTTAGAGGTATCCATCAGCATCACGTCAAAAAAGTGATGCTGACGTACACTGTAGCAGCTCCATTCATTTCTGAATGAGACTGCTACAGTATTCATTAAACAACAACAAAGAAGTGGTCTCAAATGGCAGGAGGTGCTCAACCCCAAATGCAGTTGTGTATATACTGGGGGAGCAGATCCTGCCCTTGTGGTCTGTGGCTAGGGGCGATCCCCAGCATAAAAATGCATACAATGGAGGATGCCTGCAACAGACTACAAGTGCCACAATGGCATCCTACACCAGATAAACAGTGTGGATGTGTACAATTAGATTAATACAATACAGGAATTTAGGTGCACTACTGTGGTAGATGTATACAATGACATTGGCTATCCCTCAACACTGATGTTAAAATTGAGACATTCGCCAGTCCTCAGATGAAGGACATACCAGAGCCTGCACTCCAACGCCAAGGTTTCTCAAGTGGCATGGGACCTAACACTAACCTACCTGTGCGTGATAAGCAAAACCAGGGGCCAGTGGGCAATTACAGCAGTATTAGGCTGACTTGCAGCCTCCTCCCAGGTACCCTCCAGTGCGGATACAAGCCCACACATAAAATGGGAGGAGGGAGGCAGACTACAAGCCCCACCTAAGTTGGCTGGTATGTGTGTGTGTGCAGGCTCTGGTATGTCCTTTATCTAAGGATATACTGGCGAATGTCTCAATTTTAACATCAGTGTTGAGGGATAGCCAATATCATTGTATACATCTACCACAGTAGTGCACCTAAGTTCCTGTATTGTATTAATCTAATTGTTACACATCCACACCGTTTATCTGGTGTAGGATGCCATTGTGGCACTTGTAGTCTGTTTCAGGCATCCTCCATTGTATGCATTTTTATGCTGGGGATCGCCCCTAGCAACGGACTACAAGGGCAGGATCTATTCCCCCAGTATATATGCACAACTGCATTTGGGGTTGAGCACCTTCAGCCATTTGAGACCACGTCTTTGTTGTTGTTTAAATCTTAAACTTGGAGGTATGTAAACTCCATATGTAATGCGCCTTGATCACTATTAACACCTGTGAGGCCGGCACACATACCAGCCAACTTAGGTGGGGCTTGTAGTCTGCCTCCCTCCTCCCATTGTATGTGTGTGCTTGTAGCCACACTGGAGGGTACCTGGGAGGAGGCTGCAAGTCGGCCTAATGATGCTGTAATTGCCCACTGGCCCCTGGTTTTGCTAATCACGCACAGATAGGTTAGTGTTCGGTCCCATGCCACTTGAGAAACCTTGGCCTTGGTGTGCGGGCTCTGGTATGTCCTTCATCTAAGGATATACTGGAGAATGTCTCAATTTTAACATCAGTGTTGAGGGATAGCCAATGTCATTGTATACACCCCCCCCCCCCAACAAAATAAAATATGTTTTTTTTTATGCCCAGTGAAACTAGGTGATATAAGGTTGCCTTTAGTGGTGTTCTTTTTGGCTACAAATTTGCAGCTTGACATTAGAATAGTATTCAAAGTATGATCTTGTTTTAGAATCAGAAAATAGATCTTGATGATATTTTTAATCTGGCTATATTGCTTTGAAAAAATAGTAGAGAAGAATACCTTAGGTTGTAAATCATTATCTATGTTGTTCTCCTCTGAAGAAGGTTGTCTTCTACCACTGTACAAACGGAAACGATGTTTTCCTCCCTGTCTATGAGACCTAGAGGATAACCTCTGGCTGATAGACAGGATCGGATGACTCCACATTCTTCTTTATGCATAAAAGTGATGGCAGGTTCTCTTTAAAGGAAACTGGAAAATATTATTTATTTATTTTTTAAATCAACTGGTGCCAGAAAGTTAAACAGATTTGTAAATTACTTCTATTTAAAAATCTTAATCCTTCCAGTACTAATCAGATTCTGTATGTTCCTTTCTTTTTGAATTTCCTTTCTGTTTTACCACAGTGCTCTCTGCTGACATCTCTGTCCATTTTAGCAACTGTCCAGAGTAGGAGCAAATCCCCATAGCAAACCTCTCCTGCTCTGGACAGTTCCTAAAATGGACAGAGGTGTCAGCAGAGAGCACCGTGGTCAGACAGAAAGGAAATTCAAAAAGAAAAGAACTTTCTGTGGAGCATATAGCAGCTCATAAGTACTGGAAGGATTAAGATTTTTAAATAGAAGTAATTTACAAATCTGTTTAACTTTCTGGTGCCAGTTGATTGTAAAGTTTTTTTTCTCCCAGTGGAGTACCCCTTTAAGTGTGGCTCCTTCAATTGAAGACAAACCAATTTTATTGACAAGGTCTGAGCACTTCTACTAAAAATAAACGAGACACATTAAAATATTATACTGTTCATTTAGTGTTGTTTAAATGTCACAAAGAAATGAAAATTTTAGTTTTTCTATTCATGTGCAGTGACATTTATCACAGCTCCGTAATGACTGTTCATGATTCATTGAAGCGTAAAAAATATTTCACCATCGGTTTATGTCTCTTACGCTGCAAAGTTTAATCTCTCCTGTGTGTTTCAGCAGTTTACATGATGTGTATGATGTATGCCTAATAATGTTTGTCTGGAAAACAAGACGAAGCGATGAATCCAGAGATAAATATCATTTTTTTTATTGCATTTAAAGTCAGAAAAAAAAGTAAAATTCTGCATTGTACATGTTTACAATAATAAGTAGTTACAAAAGTTACTCTCTAGATGTATACTTTTTTTAATATAATTTAATGGCTACTTTTTTAAAGAATTTTCATTGAAAAGTAACAAAGCAATGGTTAGCAGATTTCTATCAGCAGCCAGAGAACCCCGGTTATGGCGGACATCAGCGATCCTGCGGTTGTCTGCCATTTATCCTTTAGATACCGTGATCAATACTGATCAGGCACTTGATTCATAAGACCACCTGTAGCGAGATTTCGGGGTCCGATGAGTTAACATGGTGGCCAGAGATCATCTCCACAGCTGGCTCCAGCAATTCTCTAGTATGGTCTGCTTCTGTCAGACTATACAAGTAGATCGCTGTTATTAATGATTAGCGCTATGCCAATGCACAGCACTGAACAATGAAAACAGTCCACAGAATAAAGACAGCATATCAGTTTACTGTATCATGCACTGTGTAAAAATATCGCCCCCCAAAATTTTTTTTTTTTAAATTGTATTTCCTTTCCAATCCCCCCCCCCTCAAATTATAATTTTTGTGTTACACTGTACATACTATGATAAACAAAAGTTGTCATTACGAGGAGAAAAAACAAAAATGCAAAAACTAAAGCTGGTTATGTCCTTAAAGGGGTACTCCGGTGGAAAACTATTTTTTTTTTTTAAATCAACTGGTGCCCGAAAGTCAAGCAGATTTGTACGATATGTCTATTTAAAAATTGTATCCCTTCCTGTACTTATCAGCTGCTGTATCTCCACAGGAAGTTATTTTCTTTTTGGATTTATTTTCTGCCTTACCACAGTGCTCTCTGTTGACCCCTCTGTCTATATCAGGAACTGTCCAGAGCAGGAGCAAATCCCCATAGCAACCCTCTCCTGCTCTGGTTAGTTCCTGACACAGACAGAGGTGTCAGCAGAGAGCACTGTGGTCAGACAGAAAAGAAATTCAAAAATAACTTCCCTGGAGCATACAGCAGCTGATAAGTACTGGAAGGATTAAAAAAATTTAATAGCACTTTACAAATATGTTTAACTTTCTGGCACCAGTTGATTAAAAACATTGTTTTCCACTGGAGTACCCCTTTAAGGCCAAAATGGGCTGTATCCCTAAAAAAAATCTACTTGGAATTCCCCTTTAAAAACAGTGAGTGAGCGCCATTGTTACCCCCTGCCAAACGTTAAGGGGCATCTAAGGCTTCTATTTGTAGTCACCTCATGACAGATGCACCCATGGCCTGGTGTGCCACCTTAGCCAGTGGCCCCTAGGCAAATGCCCACTTTGCCTATTGGATAAGGAAGCCCTGCTTTAACCGGCTGCATTCCGGGAGCCTTAAAATCCTAGTAAACATCCTAGCAAAGGCTTAACCTGCCAGGTGTATAGTTTCTAAATCTGTAAGTCTTTTAGAACATTATGGATCTTTTGGGTATACCAGAAAAAGATCTTATGTTTTAAGACTGACTGCAAAATTTCCGATCGTTTGCTCCTTACACAAAAAGGAAAACAGATTTATTTCCTAAATTTAAACTTTTTTTTTTATTATAGGTTTCCTTTCAAATTTATATTTTTAATACTTATGCCCAACCAGTTAATTTCAACTTCTTATTCACTTCACTAGAAAAATTATTTTGCGGTTTCCAGTGAATTGTTTATAAATGTCGGTGTCTGTGGTATTTTGGGTATTGAAAATATACTGTGAAGCTACTGTTTGCCTTTTTAATAGTAATTTACTGGTCTACAATGACAAATTTGATATACTATAAAACCTCATATCAGAAGGATTACTGAAAAAAAAATGAATAAGATTTGGGTTAACTCATTGATTTCTCAGGATCTGATTTCTGAATATAAAACAAATACCTCATAGGTTGTATTTTATCATTAAAATCCATTTTTCCTGAATTTACTGATGCTGAAGTGTTTGGAAGCTAGTTTTCTCCCCCTTCTCCCCCCCCCCCCCCCCTATTTAATTAACATGGTTAAGTGAAGAATACATGTTAATGTGGGAGCAGGGAGTCAAACAGTCCTGAGGCCAGGAGTTATCTAATATTTGTTTTTCTAAAGAATATTATCTAAATTTGTATTTGCGCCTTTAAGCTACTACAACAATTAGTACTCAGGACTGGATACTGCAGAAAACAGTGTGAAAGTCCAAATCCTCTGGACTGAAAGAGTTATTGCTGTACATGGAGCAGAGGATTATGGGAACCTCTCCTCCCATTCTTTGTTCTCAGCTCTTTCTGGTGAATGTGTAGTTGTGTATCAGCATTTTTCAAGGTTGCATTCCTTTTTCAGGATAAGATTGTGTTCATATTCCATCGATAATCCCTACAATAAAAACATGATTATTTCTATCTAATTCAAAAATGTAATAGGTTGAAATAGTTTGTAAACAGTTGAAAGTTAAGAGATCATATATATGACCAGGTGATAGAGTGGAATGTTCCTAATATGTACATTTTTATAACATGTTTCTGGCTTTAAAAAAATTGCTTTTTTGGCCAGAAATAATAAAAAAAAAAAGGTCAAAATCACCATGATGTAACATAAAGATTTAACCCAATGGCAAGAGACTTCTGCAAATAATTTTCATTGGCAGCAGAAAAGATTTTGGGTCTCTAATTCCCACCCCACCCCCCAAAAAAACCACAAAAAATTGTAACCTTCATTGCTGTATAGAGGGCTGACATGTTTAATTCATATAGGAAAAGTAGTAAAAAATTTCAGTTCAAATTTCAGTTGTCAAATTTTACACGAATTAACCCCTTATTAGGTGTCAGTGACAGTTGACATATTTGCATAATAAAAATATCTAAATAGCTTTATTTAGGTCATACCACTTGTTCATCATCTTTCAAATCTTACCTACACAGAATAGGTGTGGCTGAGCTGTCACAAGACCATGACACTGTGGTGTCTCATGGCAAAATCATGGCGGCGTTGCTACTCTAAACACTGTTCTGGTGGCTGAAGCCTTGAAGGATTATTTCTCAGTTTTTAAACAATGGCCCTCATTTACTATTGCAAACCTGACATGTTTTGTCTGGTTGTGCACCAAATTCTGGTGCATTGTGCCAGAATTACTGTCTGCACCAGAATTTGCGCCAGAATTTGTGCCTGAATTTAAAAAACCCCAACTAACTCTCCATTTTGCTAAGAAAACCCCAAAAAGGGGCGTGGTCATCTGGCAAAGGGGGCATAGTCACTGAAAAGGGGGGTGTTCCTGACATTTTCACAAAATCACAACATATTTACTAAGGTTTCCACAGACAATGTGGTGGATTTGAGCTGTGGAAAACCCAACAGATCAGAGCATGTGTAAAAAAAGCAAAATGTAGGGAAAGTGGAAAATGTAGGGAAGCCTTAGTAAATACCTTGGAAAATAAATTGTAGGGAATTAAAACCCACAAAGAAACCTACACTCCACTCTTAGTAAATAAGGGCCAATGTCTGCATTCACTGAGCCTATACAAGTGTAAGGGGTTAAAATTTTCTACAGAAAAGCCTATTCTTCATTTGTATAAGCCCTATCCTGTCTCCATTCCAATCCCAGGGATAGGGGGAGCTACTACAAGTACATGTTATGGTTAGTTTGGCCTTGGCCAGGAAAGTTAGAGCAAGTGTTCCTGCCGCTTTCACACCCTTAGGGTCAGTTAACATATCATTATTTTTGCTGCAGCAGATTTTAATTTACTTCAATTGGTAGCAAAATCTGCTGCAGCAAGAATAAGGATATGTGAACTGACCCTAAGTGGGAGTTTGCCCAAATCTTAAACATTTCAGCACAAAGCAATCAGACAGCAACCTATCTAGCGCATTCAGGTAAAACCCTTGCAAGCAGTTGGCTTAGAGACAAAGGCAGAACCAACAGACCTATAACACAGGACAGACTAGATACGATTATCCTCTTGGCTGGCCTAGTCAAGCGACGGACTAATGTCTGCCCTTCTATATGCCCTTGAGGATAGTAATGTCTTAGAGCAACCCAAAGAGATGTAAGTTAGGGAGGGAATCTGCACATTGTACATGGCATAACCCACACACACACACACATGGTGAAGACCCCTGAAGCATGCACACAAATAGTAGACAATAGCTAGCACAGAAGCACAGCCTTTAGCCAAAACTAAAGTTTCTTTAGACAAGTAATATCCTAAGTAACATGAGGATCAAGCTAGGGCAGAAACTCTGTAAGGCAGCACGTGTTACAATGGAGTTACAAATCTAGAACAAAGTCTTAGTACCAGTCAATTTAAATCCTTATTCTTCAGACTTACACGTGCCACCATGGATAGAGAGTCAGCTTATATTTAGTCCCATGCTACCCAACCTTAATTCTGTCAAATGATTTTAGGAAAAGTTACCAGATACTTCAGTGCTACCAAATATACCTATTGAGTATTGTATTCTCAATTCTCCACCAAAATATTATTATCCTGTTTGGTTACTGCATTCTAAAGTAAAGAACAATTTATTATCTATAAATCCTGCCTTTAGAGGTATTTATTTCCCGGGGTCTTAATATGGATTTCAGCTTTAATGAAGTAGTGGTTAGTAAGAACATTCAACTAAAGGATTGCATAGGGTCTCTAAAGAACAGAGTTGTTCTTTGTAGCTCATCTTCATTTGATTGTTCTGCTTTTTAACTAATTAATGCTTTAATTAAAATATTTTTTTTTTAATCTTCAATATCTGTTCAGTCATGTAATTTGATACAATTTAAGGAGATATCCAGCTAAAACCATGACTCCACAAAGCATTCCAGCTGATCAGACCCCCATAGCCCCCATAAACAGCCTTTGAAAATCCTGCTTAGTCAGCAAAAACCTCTACACACTGGGCTTGTTACCTGTGTGAGCTGCAGGGAGGGGCTGCTGTGAGAGTGAGCAATGAGGGAGGTGAGTGCCATCCAGCCAACCAGGGACACTCAAACACTGCACACTGAAGCTGTCAGTTCTCTGAACTGGGGAGAAGGGAGAGTGAAATGTCGTCTATGGTAGACACTAGTCATCAGTGTGATAAGATCTCCTGGACTTCCTGCCTGAAGAGAAACAGGGTATGTGCTCAGCAAAGATTACACTTCACATTGCAAAGTTATATAACTTTATCATAATTGTAATAAAAAAAAGGTAATACTCATTTAACATACATATAATTAGTTCATAAAAAATAAAAAAAATAAAAACTATATTAACCTAATTTAACATAGCTAATTTTCAAAAAGCAAATATGCAACCAAACCTAATAAAAATATAATACCACAAAGGATTTAAATAAAAAAAAAAAAAGAATTAAGAACTGATTTAATTTTGAATACAGACTGTCTGGATTTGCAAAAAAAAACATTTCTTGAATTACACTGCATGGCCTTGTTCAGTGTTAAATTCTTCTCTGGGGAAATTGTTTTGTATTTTGTGGTTTTTTATTTCCTTGATACAGGAACATGTAATGAAACTAGTCAGATGGGACAGTTAAAGGGTAGTTCTGTTCTTCAACAGCAAGCATGCTATAGAAGGATATCGCACTCTATGAATCATGGCAGTGAAGCGGTCCTATGTCTATTAAAGAAGGCTATGTTTACCTTATAACCCCGAAGTAACACAACTGCGAGTTAGGCCAAACCTGATTCCTATTTAATTCTCATTAAGTCCCATGCAGGAATTTATATAATAATGGTCTTATTAGTAGACCATTGAATAAAGTGGTGATATGAGAGTGCATGATGCAGTGTCCCAGTGCTGGTAACTCATGGTTTGATGAAGCATTTCCTAAGCAACTACTCTACTATATGTAAAATTACATTGTTATAAAATGTAATTGCATTTTTTGTATAATTCCATGTAATGGCATATGGTATCAAAGCGTTAAGCCTAAATACACACACTTTCTGCTTCTACCTTTGGCGAAAATCATTATGTTAGTTAGGATTTCCTAGAATTTTCTATAAAGGTTATATATAATTAGTTCCCTATAAAAACCCAACTTTTCCTAACCACATGGTTGCAAATCTGTCTCGAGTCTAAAGGTTTCAAAGTCTTATTGGTGTTGCCATTAAAGGTGTATGACCTAGTTGCCAAGAACAACCAGGATTATGTGCACCATGACTGACTACTATGCTGATGTCTTCAAGATATCTTGTGCATAGACTTAGTCCTGACCTTTCTTCATCTATACTTTGTCTATGGAGCCAACAATTTCAATGGCTCCTTAGCTGCCTGTGCCTTTGTGCACCTGTGGCTGGGTGATACAAATGTGTCGCTGCTGGGAGCCAACCTGACGAGTTTCTTTAAGTCTTCTTTGGGGATATACCACCTCAGGAACTGCTTATCTGAACATCTTCATTCCACATGGGTTAACTCCCTGAGTGCCACCTACCATTTGCAAATACAGGTACTGTTGTTAAAACTGTTTAAGATATTTGCCTCCACTATATGGATGAAGTTTACACCTGCTCCTAGATGAATGCTAGAACTAAACAAGTCCTTAACTGCTTAACTACTTCACAAGTCCTCTGAGTGTGGTTGTTTGTTTTTTCTTTGTTTTCTATCAAATACTGGAGCTGTCCTTCGAGAACAGAGGAGAGGAATTACATAGTTACATAGTTACATAGTTAGTATGGTTGAAAAAAGACATATGTCCATCAAGTCCAACCAGGGAATTGAAGGGAAGGGTGTAAGGGGATAAGGGGAAGGGATGTAATTTTATAATTCTGCATAAGCATTAATGTTGTTTTGTTCCAGGAATGTATCTAACCCTGTTTTAAAGCTGTTAATTGTTCCTGCTGTGACCAGTTCCTGAGGTAGACCGTTCCATAAATTCATAGTCCTCACGGTAAAGAAGGCATGTCGCCCCTTTAGACTAAACCTTTTCTTCTCCAGACGGAGGGAGTGCCCCCTCGTCCTTTGGGGGGGTTTAACCTGGAACAGTTTTTCTCCATATTTTTTGTATGGGCCATTTATATACTTATATACGTTTATCATATCCCCCCTTAATCTTCTCTTCTCAAGACTAAACAATTGTAACTCCTTTAATCGCTCCTCATAGCTAAGATGTTCCATGCCCCATATTAGTTTAGTCGCACGTCTTTGCACCCTTTCCAACTCCGCAGTGTCCCTTTTATGGACAGGCGACCAAAACTGAACAGCATATTCCAGGTGAGGCCGTACCAATGCTTTATAAAGGGGGAGTATTATGTCCCTGTCCCTTGAGTCCATGCCTCTTTTTATACATGACTAGTGTTGAGCGGCATAGGCCATATTCGAATTCGCGAATATTCGCGAATATATGGACGAATATTTGTCATATATTCGCTAAATTCGCATATTCGTAATATTCTCGTTTTATTTTCGCATTTGCGAAAATTCATATATGCGAAAATTTACATATTCAAAATTAACACAAGCGAAAATTCGCATATGCGAAAAGTAGCATATGCAAATTTTCGCATATACGAAAATTCGCACGCCAGTCTCACACAGTAGTATTCTTCTTTACACCACACAAGCTGGAAGCAGAGAGGGGTGATCACTGTGATGTGTACTGTGAATTTTTTTTTTTTTTAAACGAATATTCGTAATTACGAATATATAGTGCTATATTCGCGAATATTCGCGAATTCGCGAATATGCGATATTCGCGAATAAAATTCGCATTGCGAATATTCGTGAGCAACACTATACATGACAATATCCTGCCGGCTTTGGAAGCAGCAGCCTGACATTGCATGCTATTCTGTAGTCTGTGATTCGACGTTCTGTAGTCTGTGATTCGACGTTCGTCTATGGGAGGGGGCGTAACGGCCGTTACATCCCCTCCCATAGACATGAATGGAGGGGGCATGACATAACATAACAGGGGGGCGGGGGGCGTTACGTCACGTCTCCAGTCTCGGAAACCCAGAAGTCTCCTACACTGGAGGCGCAGCCCCACATACAATGCGGGTGCTGCAGGGAGATCGCGGGGGGTCCCAGCGGTGGTCCCCCCCCCCCAGTCCCCCCCCCCAGTCCCCCCCCCCAGTCCCCCCCCTGATCAGACATTGTATCCCCTAAAAGCTTAGATCCCGTAATACCCCTTTAAGATGTAACAAATCCAGAGGAATCAAATGCCAGCCAAACCAACTCCCATCTGGACAAGAAGAATCCGGCTGGTCGAGAGCAAGACCACAATTCACATGAAGAGCAAAGAAAAGATTCCAGCTTGCAGAATTTCTTTAAAATGTACTTACTTTATTGAAAATTCATTATTGTAAACTCATGTGGATATCACTATTAAATCATTTACAAAAAAATTTACAAAAAAAAATTCTGCAAGCTGGAACCTTTTCATTAACCAAGGTATGTTAAAACTGCTTAACTCCCCATGTGTCAAAATTAATGACAGATTAACTTTAAGACGGACCAGGTGCATGTTTTATCCAGGTGGATATCTCATCCAGATGGGGAAATGAAAGGATGATAATTTTTTTTAAAGGGGTTGTCCTATCTCTAAAAAAGATGGCTTCCCAGCCATCTCCAATTGTGGTTGCTGGAGGTGGTCGGGAAGCTTAAAACAGCCAAGTCAGCTATCTTATTCAATTTGGGTAATTAGTAGGGATGTCCCGATACCAATGCTGGTATCAGTATGGGCGCTGATACTGGAATTTTGGTACTCCCTTTATGCATCCAGAAAACTACAGACAACACACAAAAAATCTCTTCCACCTGAGACCTAGTCATCTTTCTCTCCAATATCTGGAGAGGTGCAGGACCTATAATAAGAAAATAATAAAAATCCCACAATGCTTTCCTCAGCTCCCATGCTGAGGGTTCTGCATCCTCCGCTATGTTAGTGGTGCAGGATCTTCTCCTGCACCCCACATGTTGTTCATCATTTATTGTGCGGAGTGCATGAGAAGGTCCTGCACCTCTAACAGAGCAGTGGATGAAGAGGCCTCAGCGTGGGAGCCAAGGAAAGGTCAGAGGGATCTTTATTATTTTCTTTTTGGAGGGGACTTTTTGGGGGAAACTACATAATGAGGGCATCTACCTAATTGGGAATCCCTACCTACCTACTGGGGCTTTCAACCTAATAAGGGGATTCCCTACTTGCCAATCGTCTGTGGGCTTCTACAGTATGTAAAAGGGGAGGATTCCCTACTGGGGGCTTCAACCTGATAGGAGGATTTTCTACCTAACTACTGGAGGCATATCTTAATTATGAATGTTAGTGGGTCCTCATGTATGACTTTTGCCTAAGGCTTCACAAAGTTTAGAACCCCCTTTGCTGTCACATAACATTAATAAATAAGTATCGGTACTCCTACTGTGTCTTAAAAAAATGGCATTATAGCATCCCTTGTGATTAGAATTGACATTAAAGGGGTACTCCGGTGGAAAACACATTTTTTTCTAATCAACTGGTGCCAGAAAGTTAAACAGATTTGTAAATGACGTCTATATAAAAATCTTAATCCTTCCAGTACTTATCAGCTTCTGTATGCTGCATAGAAAGTTGTATAGTTCTTTTCAGTCAGACAACAGTGCTCTCTTCTGACACCTTTTTCATGTCAGGAACTGTCCAGACAGTTTGCCATGGGGATTTGCTTCTGCTCTGCACAGTTCCTGACATGGACAGAGGTGTCAGCAGAGAGCACTGCAGTCAGACAGAGAAGAACTACACAACTTCCTCTGTAGTATACAGCAGCTGATAAATACTGGAAGGATTAAGATTTTTAAATTGAAGTAACTTTTTGGCACCAGTTGATATAAAAAAAATGTTTTCCACCGGAGTACCCCTTTAATGAGGGTTGTGTAAACAGCATTGCTTCCAGTGCTATGCCATTTGTGCAACAGCTAACTTCCTGACCATCTCTAGCAGCAGTAAGCAAGTTGAAGATGGCAGGGAAGTTATCTTTTTTGCACTTATGAGCGTTGTCATATGCAAAACTTAGCAAATTCCACCCATTGAGTTTAGAGCAAGCTTAAAGGGGTACTCTGCCCCTAGACATCTTATCCCCTATCTAAAGGATAGGGATAAGATGTCTGATCGTGGGGGTCCCGCTGCTGGGGAACCCCATGATCTCTCTTGCAGCACCCTCGCTCATGATCTGCAAGGAGTGAAGATGTCTGATGACGGACGATACAGGGGTCAGGGTACTGTGACATTATGGCTGCACCTCCTCATGATGTCAAGCCCCGCCCCCTCAATGCAAGTATATGGGAGGGGGCAAGACAGCTGTCAAGCCTTCTCCCATAGGCTTGCATTGAGGGGGTGGGGCGTGACGTCACCAGAGGCAGAGCCATGACATCATGATACCTGGGCACCTGTGTCGCCCGTCATCAGCCACAGAGCGATCTTAGCTCCATGCCGCTCATAATGGGGGTGCTGCAGGAGAGGTCGCGGGGTCCCTCTGCGATCAGACATCCTATCCCCTATCCTTTGGATAGGAGATAAGATGTTTAGGGGCGGAGTACCCCTTTAAGGCTAAGTTTCCCCTAGTTTTTTTTTCGGAAAAAACGCCAAGAAAAAGGCAAAATCTGCCACACAGCATTTTTTCAGTGAAAAAAAAATGTGACCAGATGTTAGCTGCATGTCAATAGGAAACTGCAAACTGCCATATCCACTTGGCGTTTTCCAGTTTAGCATGTTTTTAAATTCTTTTTGCATTTTTTTCTTTCCTCTTTGGCATTTTCCTGCTCCTTGGCAGCTTTTCAAAATCGAAGCATGTTGAGACTTTGGCGTTGGGAGTAAAAAGCCAATGGGAGTGAAAAAACACCAAAAAAGGTCATGTGGGTTTTCACATTAGCTTTTTTGCTGGCAGTTTTATTCTTTTTTATACTTTAGCAGTCCAAAAAAGGGATGAAGATACCTTTTTATATAAAGTTTCATAGGTTAGCATAAAAAAAATAAATAAAAAAAGATACAGTAGGGATGGAAAAAATTGTAGTGAACGAAATGTATATAATTAAGAACAACATTTTTATTCATTTTCAATCAGGGACTAATTTATGTGAGTGGGCAGGGACATAAAAATGTAGCCAGCAATATTAAAAATGTATAAAGGGGCCATGTAATTCTAAAAATAATTAATGAATTGTGTGAAAGTTTTTATTAATAATGTATTTTATTAATGTGTTTTATAAAATGTGTGCGCTTTTTAAAACTTTTAAACTTTATTCTGTATATTTCCAACCTAATTTAGGTACTACTACTACTCCCAACATGGAACAGACTGTTCCATGCTGGGAGCTGTAGTACCTGCATTAATATCCTGGCACCCGTTGCAATCCTCCTGTATAATCTATGGAAGCCGGCAGCCAGCCGCACTTCTCCGCAATCCCAGGCCAGACACTGCACTTCTTGGTGATGTGAAGTTCTCTTCACATCACAGATTCATATATGCTGCTGAGAGTTGTGATTGGCTGTCAGAGTGTGCTCCATGTTGGGAGCAGTAGTACCTGCAGTGAGGGACAGATCGCCCTGGGTGTCACTCCTGACACCTGTTGCGATCATCCTTTATATTGCTGAGATGCTGAGCGGCTCTCTGCTGCGCTCAGCATCTCAGCTATAAACTACGGCCAGTGATGTGAATATAAATTCACATCACTTATTCATATATGCCGCTCAGAGCGGTGATTGGCTGGCACCACCTGGTCAATCACTGGTCTGAGCAGCAAATATGAATCAGTGATGTGAATTTACAGTATATTCACATCACTATCTGGTCTGGAGTTCTGAGCAGAGATGCGAGCACTGAGGAGAGCCCCTCAGCATCTCAGGAATATAAAGGAAGATCTTAATGGGTGTCAGGAGTGACACCCAGGGTGATCTGTCTATTAGTACAGGTACTACAGCTCCCAGGGATTAGTAGTAGTAGTACCTAAATAAGGTTGGAAATATACAGAATACAGTTTAAAAGTTGTAAAAAGCCCACACACTTTATAAAACACATTATTAAAATACATTATTAATAAAAAGTTTCACAAAATTAATTTAAAAAAATATATAATATTTTTTCAATTACATGGGCCCTTTATCAATTTTTTATATTGTCGGCTACATTTTTTATGTCCTTGCCCGCTCACATAAATTGGTCCCTGAAGGAAAATTAATTTAAAAAAATTGTTCTAAAAAAATATAAATGTTGTTCCCTACAATTTATTTCATCACTACTGCATTATTTAAAAAAATAAAAATAAATACATAAAAAAAGCCTGCAGGGAAACTGCCAAAGGGGCCAAAAATGCAATTTTTCACACAAAGTTAAAAACGCCAGAATAAACACCAGAAAAATGCAAAAACGCAGGGAAAATCTGTGCCAGTTTTTCTGGCATTTTTTTTCGAGAAAAAAGAAAAAGTGGAAACTTTGGAGAATCCCATTAAAGTCAATGGGGCTTTGAATTAGAATTTTGAGAACACAGCGGAATTCAGCAGAATTGTGGAAATTATGTTGTGTGAACATAGCCTACATTTCCCATGAATCCTCCGGCTTTGGATCCACTGCACCTGGTCATCTCATCAGGCTGCTAGTGCTGGGGATCACCCAGGTGGACTTATTGAACTCATAAGGCTGGATTCACAATCATCAGGCATCCAGCATAGGTGATCTCAGTCTCGATGTCATCGCAACTGGTGCCAAAACTGATGTCAACATGCATTAGATATCATCAGTTGTATGGCATCCGGCGTTCCATTGTTTCTAGAAGATTTTTTAAAAGAAGAAATTTACAAATCTGTTTAACTTTCTGGCATCAGTTGATTGGAAAAAAAAAAAAGTTTTCCACTGGAGTACCCCTTTAACCTCTTAAGGATCCTTGACCTAAGCGTACGTCATGACACCCTAGTACTTAAGGACCCATGACGTACGCGTGTCGCCTGGCAGGGATCGGACTGGGATGCCTGCTGAAATCCTATATGGGTGTAAAATGCTCTGCGGGTGCACCATAAGGCTCAGGAGTGAGAGTGCACCATGTACTTTTGAGGCCTAAATATGTGATTTGCACAGGGGTGGCTGATTTTACAGCCGTTCTGACATTACCGCAAAAAAAGAAATACCCACATGTGACCCCATTTTGGAAACTAGACCCCTCACGTAATGTAATAAGGGGTACAGTGAGAATTTACGCCCCACAGGTGTCTGACAGATTTTTGGAACAGTGGTCTGTGAAAATGAAAAATCTAATTTTTCATTTGCACAGTCCACTGTTCCAAAGATCTGTCAAACGCAGTGGTGTGTAAATACTCACTGCACCCCTTATTAAATTCTGTGAGGGGTGTAGTTTCCAAAATAGGGTCACATGGGGGGGTCAACTGTTCTGGCACCATGGGGGGCTTTGTAAATGCACATGGCCCCTGACTTCCATTCCAAACAATTTTTTTTCCCAAAAGCTCAATGGCGCTCCTTCTCTTCTAAACATTGTAGTGCGCCAGCAGAGCATTTGACGTCCACACATGGGGTATTTCCATACTCAGAAGAGATGGGGTTACAAATTTGGGGGGGCATTTTGTCCTATTACCACTTGTAAAAATTAAAAATTTGAGGGAAAACTAGAATTTTAGTGAAAAAAAAAATCATTTACACATCCAACTTTTACGAAAAGTCATCAAACACCTGTGGGGTGTTAAGGCTCACTGGACCCCTTGTTACGTGCCTTGAGGGGTGTAGTTACCAAAATAGTATGCCATGTGTTTTTTTTTTTTTTACTGTCCTGGCACCATAGTGGCTTCCTAAATGGGACATGCCCCCCAAAAACCATTTCAGCAAAATTTGCTTTTCAAAAGTCTAATGTGACTCCTTCTCTTCTGAGCATTGTGGTTCACCCGCAAAGCATTTTACGTCCCAACATGGGGTATTTCCATACTCAGAAGAGATGGGGTTACAAATTATGGCATGTGTTTTTTTTTTTTTTTTTTTTTTTTTGCTGTTGTGGCAAGATAGGGGCTTTCTAAATGTGACATGCCCCCCAAAAACCATTTCAGAAAAACTCACTCTCCAAAATCCCACTGTCGCTCCTTCCCTTCTGAGCCTCAACTGCGCCCACCAAACACCTGACATACTCATAGGATGTATTCTCTTACTCGAGAGAAATTGGGTTACACATTTTAAGTAGATTTCTCTCCTTTTACCGCTTGTAAAAAATGAAGATTTAGAATTTTCTCCTTCAATTTGCTGCTATTCCTGTGAAACACCTAAAGGGTTAACAAACCTTTTGAATGTCATTTTGAATACTTTGAGGGGTGCAGTTTTTATAATGGGGTAATTTGTGGGGTATTTCTAATATGAAGGCCCTTCAAATCCACTTCAAAACAGAACTGGTCCCTAAAAAATTTCGATTTTGAAAATTTTGGGAAAAATTGGAAAATTGTTGCTATACTTTGAAGCTCTCTGATGTCTTCCAAAAGTAAAAACATGTCAACTTTAAGATGGAAACATAAAGTAGACATATTGTATATGTGAATCAATATATAATTTATTTGGAATATTCATTTTCCTTATAAGCAGAGAGCTTCAAAGTAAAAAAAAAAGAATGCTAAATTGTCAATTATTTCATCAAATTTTGGAATTTTTCACCAAGAAATGATGCAAGTGTTGACAAAATGTTACCACTAACATAAAGTAGAATATGTCTCAAAAAACCATTCTTGGAATCAGAATGAAAGGTAAAAGCATCCCAGAGTTATTAATGTTTAAAGTGACAGTGGTCAGATGTGCAAAAAATGGCCGGGTCCTACAGTGAAAATGGCTGGGTCATTAAGGGGTTAATAGGGGTGGTAAGGGGTCTGAGAGCTAGTAGGAGGGTAGGTGATAAAGTCCTCCTATAGTCCAGTGTTTTTTAAGCGTGGTCCTCAAGTTCCCCAACAGGGGATTTCCTTAGTCTTTCACAGGTGATATAACTGTGGTAATGCCTGATTCACTGACCATAATTGAAGATTTTCCTAGATTTTATTAAAGACAAGACGCAAGTATTATGCTTTAAAACTTCTATTTACTGATCGGCAGCAAAATAAATATATGAATAATATATAAGATATAACTTTAGAAAACATGGGCATGATGTAGCCAAACATGCTACCATGCTTCATGCACCAATAAGAACACAGTATCGGATATATGAGTGACAGTTAATCCCACATCTTCCTTCTTCTTTTGAGTGAAGATAAACAGTTTAGATTGGGAAGTCGAACTTGGTAGTTGAACTGGAACCTAAAGAAAACTGCTTCAGAATAAAGAAACATCAATAGAAGAGCGGAGGTCTCTTCGGAGAAAGTCTTCTTCCATGGCTGAATAAATTGTTTTAACAATAAAGGAACTTGAATGGAAGAATATAGATCTCTTCTGATATAACCTTCTTATGTGACTGTGAAAATGAAAGAAAATCGAAGGGATGGGTTCATTGGGTGGGATAATACTCGCGTCTTGTCTTTAATAAAATCTACATTTTCCTTCACCAAGGATAGGAAAACCTTCAATTTTATTGAAACACAAGACGCTCTTATTATGCTAGTTTAAAGCTAAGCAGAAAAAACATAGTATTAATTAACATATGAAATTACAAAAGTGCCATAAATACATGGGTATCAGGTCTGAAATAAAACGTTTTGAAGGCTGAATCGGAAGACCAATTAGCCGCTTTAATGATATCGAAAAGGGAAGCACCCGATTGAAACAATTTTGTTGATAAGGCACCTCTGGTGGAGTGAGCTCCAAATGTGGATGTATCGATGCCAGCCATAGCCATTGTTAATTTAACCCACCGGGCCAAAGTACTGGAAGAGATAGGTTTGTGGGGTTTGCAGAAGGAAATCATAAGTTGAGAGGAAGAAGGAGAACGTAGAGACTCAGTTTTTGTCTCATAAGAGCATAAACAACGAACAACACATAATTTGTGTTGATGAGGAAAATTGTGGTAAAATACAGAATGTAAATTAGTTTTAGTACGGCGCTAGACAGTAAATATAACTCCTTCGGGATAGTATTGTCTTCTAGAGACGTCAAGGGCTCTAACATCAGATATGCATTTGATAGATATGAGGCATGTAAGTTTAAATGAAAGCTATTTTAGTGATAGGGAATCATTGTCTTCCCAGGAAAGGAAGAGATTTAAAAGAATGTTCACATCCCAAGTAGAGTTGTACTTAGGTAAAGGAGGGCGTCGGAAGCAAATGACTTTTAACCTCCCTGGCGGTATGATTCTGTCTGGAAATTTGTACCAAAAGCGGTACAATTTTTTTTACTGAATTTCACATCTCCCTCCGCCCATTTCACATCTCCCCCGTCACATTCCCCCTCTCCCTTGTCACATCCCCCATCACATTCTCCCCCCTCCTTGTCACATTCTCCCCCCTCCTTGTCACATTCTCCCCTCTCCTTGTCACATTCTCCCCCCTCCTTGTCACATTCTTCCCCTTGTCACATTCTTCCCCTTGTCACATTCCCCCCCTTTGTCACATTCCCCCCCTGTCACATTCCCCCCTGTCACATTCCCCCCCTTGTCACATCCCCCCCTTGTCACATTCCCCCCCTTGTCACATCCCCCCCCTTGTCACATCCCCCCTTGTCACATTCCCCCCCCTTGTCACATTCCCCCCCCCCCTGTCACATTCCCCCTTTGTCACATTTATCCCCCCCCCCCCTTGTCACATTCTTGTCCTGCAGCAGGATACACTGGGTTTGCCGGCAGATTTCAAACCTAGTGTATTTGCTGCAGAACAAGCCCTTTCCCCTTCAGCCAATCACAGGCTTTACACCACTGCGGCCTGTGATTGGCTGAAAAGTGAAAGGTCCTAGAAGATGAATAGTGAAGAGAGGACACCCCGGACCGCACGGAGGGGAACGGCATCTGCAGGGACCGGGACTAGGTGAGCAAAAAGTTTTTTTTATTTTACTACTTCTTCCTTTTACACTTAGCTCAGTGTTTTTCTACCAGGGGGCCTCCAGCTGTTGTGAAACTACTACTCCCAGCATGCCCGGACAGCCTTTAGCTGTTCGGGCATGCTGAGAGTTGTAGTTTTGCAACAGCTGGAGGCCCCCTGGTAGGGAAACATTGACTTTTAGTATTTTTCTTTACCTGCTCTGGCCGGCCCCCGCAACGGGAGCCGACCAGAGCAGATAATCGCATGTTTTCCCGGGGGGCCGCATCGCTACATCGCATTGCTTTTGCGATATATCGTGCAGCCCGGCCGGGAACTCTGCAATTCTACCCCGAGCGTGACTCGGGGTTACCGATCCTGGCAGGGAAAATTAACCCCGAGTCACGCTCGGGAATACCGCTCAGGAGGTTAATAGTTTACATACAAGCGGATGTCAACCAATAGGAACAGAATCAATAAGGGAATGTTTAGCCGAAATAGCAGAGCGATAAAGGTTGATAATCCTATAAACTCTACCAGCATCAAAAGAATCTGAAAGAAAATTCAGGAGAGAGAGAGAGGTTTGTAAGGGATCCAAATCTCGTTGAGAGCACCAATTAATCCAAATTTTCCAGGCTGATCTGTAAGCAGATCTGGTACCTGTAGCTCAAGCGTCGGAGAGTCCTCTAGCTGTGAGAGAAAGTGGAGAGGATGCTCTGGAATACCTGAAATTAGACGAGCCAATAGTATTAGTTGATCTGATAAGATCAACGGATGAAAGTTGCCAAGAGGCTCCCGGAGGAGATCCGGAACGGATGGAAGAATAAGAGGATAGTCTATGAGAAGGTAAAGTCATTGGGGGAACCAAGATTGGGTCGACCACCAAGGTACGATCAAAACCATGGTAGATATCCAAATCAAAGTTTGGAGGAGAACTCGAGGAATTAGATTGAAAGGAGGAAACACGTAAAGAGTTTCCTGAGGCCAGTGTTGAAGGAAAGCATCTATTCCTAAAGCATCTGGATCTGGTTTCCAACAGAAAAATTGAGGAATGTGACAGTTTAGTCGAGAAGCGAACATGTCTAGATAAAGAGGACCCCATAAATGGTTGATCTGTTGAAATATGGAAGGAAGGAGTTTCCAATCGCTGAAATTGGTCAGGAAACGAGAGTTCCAGTCTGCAAAACACAAACACAACAATGTGAGGAATCCTTCACAAAGCTCTTTAGAGTGAAGGACCCAGCTAAAACTTCTAAGCAACTGATCTGCAGATGGGATTCGGAAGGAGACCATTTCCCTTAAGTAGAGAGGGAACCACATCCAGCTCCCCATCCCGAAAAACTTGCGTCCCATTCTATGGTGATATCTGGGTTCGGATGGAAAATGTTTTTTCCGTTCCAGATCCGGATATGAGAGAGCCATCAAAGAAGTTCCTCTTTGGAGTCTGAAGATAGACAAACTTCGTATGAGTATCCCAGACCTTCTCTCAAGTGTTGAATTTTTTAACGTTGTAGGGCTCGATAATGGAGAGGGACTGGAAACACAGCTTGAATGGAGGCTGAAAGAAGACCCACAATCCGAGCTATAGCTCTGAGACAAATAAGTTCTTTGTGAAGGATTTGGCGAATTTCCTTCCTAATAGTTTTGAGTTTCTTCGGAGGAAGACTCAGAGTGGTTGATCAAGTATTGATCAGAAAACCCAAAAACTCCAGTTCTTGAGATGGCAGAAGAATGGATTTTTTAAAATTGATCAGAAAACCCCAGTTGGATAGAAGGGATAATGTCGGATTGGGCCATGATGAGGATATCGTCTAGGTAAATGATGAGACATACTCCTCGACTTCTGAGTAGTGCGACAATAGGCTTCAGAAGTTTTGTGAAGCACCATGGGGACGATGATAGACCGAATGGAAGACAAGTGAACTGCCATTTTAGATTGTTCCAAAGAAATATAAGAACAATTTGGGAAGAAGGATGAATCGGAATGGTCAGATAAGCATCCTTCAAATCTATCTTGACTAACCAGTCATCCTTTAGTAATATATCTCTCAGGAGATGGATACCTTTCATCTTGAAGTGTCTGTACACAACAAAATTGTTGAGTAGTCTTAGATTGATGACAGGTCTGTGACCAACGTCTTTCTTTTTTACAAGAAATAGGTTGCTGAGGAACCCTGGGGAATTGAGGGGATTAGATATGATGGCTTTCTTTGAGATCAGATCTTTTACCTCTGGATTGATCAATTCTTGATCTGTTGTTGAAAAACAAATAGGATGAGGGAGGGTGTATTGGATGGGTGGGGATACAAACTCTATTAGGAATCCCGATACGGTATTCAGAATCCAAGAGTCTGATGTAATCATATTCCAATTTGTCAAAAAATGTGTGAGTCTTCTGCCTAATGAAAGATTGTAAAAAGAAAGTGGAAGACTTACCTGTAGATGGTTTAGCACGATGGACTCCACGTTGTCCTCTGGGACGCCAGGACCTTCCTCAGTAAGGGAAGAATCGTAGAGGATTTGGAGGTTGGGTTGGATAGGGTTGTTGGTAAGGTTGGTATTGTTGGAAGGAGCCTCTTGGTTGTTGTCTGGGTGGAAGGTAGCGGACAGAAAAGCGGCTCCTCCCTTTTCTGGCCCTACCAAAATCCCTGTTAGAAAAAACTTAAGAGAAGTTTGGGCTTTATTTATGGATTAGAAGAGTCCCACATATTTTCCAATCTGGTTAATAAAATCCTCCCCAAAAAGCATGCCTTCAGTGGGGTGTGTTGGATCGTTGGAGGCAAGGTTTGTCAGTTGGGGGTTGATTCTCATGAGAATGGAGCTTTTTCACTCAGTAAATAGGACAGTATTAGCGTTGCCCAAAAAACATACGTGCCCAAATATTGTGCCCAACCTCTCAGAATTTTGGTATCTACTGGTTTGGTGGAATTAGATGATTCCTCTACTAAATCCAAAATTTTTGAGTTTATCCTGACATGCCTTAAAACTCCTGTCAATGCCCTTTTTGGGATTCTCTCCTGTTTACATTAGAAATTTATTAAGAACTGGGTCAAGTCCTGGTGTTACAGAGGAATTGTGGGGAAGGCTAGGGCGTGGACACTCCACCATTAATTTATTGCGAGTTCCTCTATCCATACCCTTATTAATCCTAATAGATAACAATTTTGCAACAAGAGGATTTGGGAGCCATTCCCCGGATCTGGGGTGGTGGATAAGGGTCAGATTGAAATATGAAGGATCCGATTCCACTGAAGGATTATCTTCCTGTATGTCAGGGTCGTCCATCAACTAACCACTTTCTTTTGAGAGGTATTCATAAGAATCCAGAATTTCTTCCACTTGGGAATCTGATGAATCATCAGAATTTGATTCAATGAAAGAGTCAGGTTTTGAGCGTCTGACAGTTTTTTGAGCCCTTTTAACATGTACCTCCTCTTGGGCAGAGGGTAGAATATGTGACTGTGAAGCATAGAAAATGTGACCTAAAATAGGTCTGTCATCCAAATTATCTTGGCGGACCCCTTTAGATTGTTTTTTAGGGGAGATGGCACTGTCAATGGTATGACGCCTTTTTGACGTAGCTTTTTTTGGGACGTTAAATCCCTTTGCCAGTTTTGAGATTTTTCAGATGACCAAAATTGGTCTGAGGGGGTTTTAGTGTTAATGGCGGGGGGTGGGGTGGGGGGGCTAAGGAAATAGATTTTTGGATGCTGTCCTGTAACACAGTGACCGCAGATTGAACGGCAGTGTGTACAAGGTGTGCCACAGCATTGTCCACCAAACTTTGAAGGTGGTCATTATTAATTACCTCAGTATTAACTGTCTGAGAACGAATATCTCTGGAGAGATTTCTAGAATCTTTTGAAATATCCATGATAGATAATAATTTGGACACCAGAAAATAATGTGTATATTAAAATCTTTTTTAAATGAGGAGTATATATGTATTAAATGGGTATGTACAATATGGCTGTACATTACAGTGAGGTAAAATAAATGGAAAGATTTAGTTTTTATGAAAGCAGTTAGCAGTTCTTGCACTAGGTGGTAGCACAGGCTAAACAGTGCAGACAAAATTTGTATTGAGACAATTAACAATGACGTTAATTAGTATCAAATTCACCAAATGATGGAGAGACAGGGAGGCAGTGTAGTGTCGCCGAGCAAACCTGACAGGATTCCCGTCCATCAGCATGTGAGGACCACTCTGCCGAAGTATCCCAAGACTCCGAGAGCAGAGAGAAGATGCTGCAGTGACGCAGAAGAAAAGAATATGAAGATGCGGAGAGCCAAACAAAAAAAAATACTGAAGACAGAGGATCAGAATAGCAATCGGAGACGTCGGGAAGGTAAGATATAAGAGGATAAAGGAAAATTGGAGAGTGTATGAAAGATAAAGCATAAGTAAAATTAATATTCATGTCGCTGTGAAAACCAATGAGAGGGCATATAAGGAGTAAGACTGAGAAACATATGAAAACGAGCGAATAGCTATTTATATGGAATAAAGGCAATGTCAATATAGAATACAGTGGGGATCAAAAGTTTGGGCACCCCAGGTAAAAAATTGTATTAATGTGCATAAAGAAGCCAAGGAAAGATGGAAAAATCTCCAAAAGGCTTCAAATTACAGATTAGACATTCTTAAACTATGTCAACAAAAGTTAGATTTTATTTCCATCATTTACACTTTCAAAATAAAAGAAAACAAAAAAATGGTGTCTGCAAAAGTTTGGGCACCCTGCAGAATTTATAGCATGCACTGCCCCCTTTGCAAAGCTGAGACCTGCCAGTGTCATGGATTGTTCTCAATCATCTGAAAAGACCAGGTGATGTCAATCTCAAAGGTTTTAAATGCCCAGACTGATCTGACCTTGCCCCAACAATCAGCACCATGGGTTCTTCTAAGCAGTTGTCTAGAAATCTGAAACTGAAAATAGTTGATGCTCACAAAGCTGGAGAAGGCTATAAGAAGATAGCAAAACATTTTCAGATGTCAATATCCTCTGTTCGGAATGCAATTAAGAAATGGCAGTCATCAGGAACAGTGAAAGTTAAAGCAAGATCTGGAAGACGAAGAAAAATATCAGACATAACAGCTCGCATGATTGTGAAAAAAAACAATTCAAAACCCACATTTGACTGCACAATCCCTCCAGAAAGATCTGGTGGAAACTGGAGTTGTGGTACACTATTCCACTATAAAGAGATACTTGTACAAATATGGTCTTCACGTCCTCACCACAAAAATCTACGTTTGAACTTTGCAAAATGAACATATAGACAAGCCTGATGCATTTTGGAAACAAGTTCTGGGGACTGATAAGGTTAAAAATGAACTTTTTGGACGGAATGAGCAAAGGTACGTTTGGAGAAGAAGGGGAACAGACAGAATTTAACTGTTAAGCATGGGGGTGGATCAATCATGCTTTGGGGTTGTATTGCAGCCAGTGGCACATAGAACATCTCACAAGTAGAAGGAAAAATGGATTCAATAAAATTTCAGCAAATTTTGGATGCTAACTTGATGCCATCTGTGAAAAAGCTGAAGTTAAAGAGAGGATTGCTTCTACAAGTGGATAATGATCCTAAACACACCTCAAAATCCATGGGGGATTACATAAAGAGGCATAAAATGAAGGTTTTGCCATGGCCTTCACAAACTCCAGACCTTTACATAATTGAAAATGTATGGATAGACCTTAAAAGAGCAGTGCGTGACAGACAGCCCAGAAATCTCAAAGAACTGGAAGACTTTTGTAAGGAAGAATGGGCAAAAATACCTCAAACAAGAATTGAAAGACTCTTGGCTGGCTACAAAGAGCATTTACAAGCTGTGGTACTTGCCAAAGGGGGCAGTACAAGATATTAACTCTGCAGGGTGCCCAAACTTTTGCAGATGCCATTTTTTTGTTTTCTGTAATTTTGAAAGTGTAAATGATGGAAATAAAATCTAACTTGTTGACTTATTATAAGAATGTCTAATCTGTAATTTGATGCCTTTTGGAGATTTTTCGATCTTTCCTTGGCTTCTTTATGCTCACTAATACAAATTTTTACCTAGGGTGCCCAAACTTTTGATCCCCACTGTATTTAAGAATATATTATAAGAATAATATGGAGAAAAAATGGAGAAAAGAAATAAAAATGTATATGAAGAAAATAATGTTTTAATTATAAAATAAATGAATAAAGGAATAAATAAATAAATAAGGAATAAATAAAGAATAAATATCAATGGAAATCAGATACACATAGTAGACAAATCACTAATCTGTTGCCACTGCTGAGCAGCAAAAGAAGGAAGATGTTGGATTAAATGTCACTCATATATCTGATACTGTGTTCTTATTGGTGCATGCAGCATGGTTGCATGTTTTGCTACATCATGCCCATGTTTTCTAAAGTTTTTTCTTATATAATATTCATATATTTATTTTGCTGCTGATCAGTAAATAGAAGTTTTAAAGAATAATAGGAGCGTCTTGTTTTTCAATAAATTTATATTACATGTGAAAGACTAAGGAAATCCTGAAAACATGACCTGTTGGGGGGACTTGAGGACTGTGCTTGAGAAACACTGCTGTAGTCCACATGAAGTCAGAGTATGCTGCATTAAAGCACATGACCAAACACTTGGATACAGCTGGAATGGAATAAAACTATTGGTGGACTAGGGATGGGGAGTGTGCACGATAAAGGCAAAATAAATAAACAAACCTAGAGAAGGAGATTTATCAGTAGCTGTGCAAAGGAAAAGTTGCCCAGTTATCCATAGCAACCAATCAGATCTCTTCTTACATTTTGCAGAGGCCTGTAAAAATGAAAGAAGTGATCTGATTGGTTGCTATGGGCAACTTTTCCTCTGGACAGGTTTTGATAAATCTCCCCTAGAGTGCTTTAACTTTTAAGGGCCCAGCTTTATGGTCTAACATATTGACTGGAGTACTTTTAACCATATGAGTAATGCCCCCCAAAGACCCCAAATTATAGTTCATAAAAAAAGAATCTTTTGTATAATGCAAGAGTTTATTTTTGTTAATGTTTATTATCGTTATTGCAATTCTCTGCTTTCAAGTCTTAAATAACCCCCACTATGGCTATTTTCACACCGCAAAGTTTACGTTCGGTATTCCACGAAATAATTCCAACAGAAATTTCCCCAAATTTACTGTCCATTGACTTTAATGGGATTCCACTCATATTTACACATTCCTGTCTTTAATTTAGCAGAATTTTGTGGCGGAATCCCATTGGCGTGAATATGGCTACAGAATTCCTCCAAAATTCCGCTTCAATTCCTCAGATATTCCACCGTGTGAACATAGCCGTAGACTGGCCGTACACATGAGAGATAATGCCACAAGAACATTCTACCATAAACATGCACATGTGGCTGAGCATGCATGTTTATTTTAATGGGACAAGGGGGGATAAGCTTCTGCCATATGAAAACAAGTTAAATATTGTGTAAGAAAAGAATAGTCTTTCCCCCAACATCTTTTATTAGTAGAGCTTAGCAGACTTTTTAAAAGTTTGGTTCGTCGGGCTTGCATAAGTTTTCAAAAAGGTTTGCTTTCCAGTGGATAAGTTCTAACCTCCAATGCAATAACCCTTATCCCCTTAAAGGGGTACTCTACCCCTAGACATCTTATGCCCTATCGCGGGGGTCCCGCCGCTGGGGACCCCCGCAATATAGCATGCGGCACCCACCTGTTTCTGTTCCGTAAGCGCTGGAGGGTCTGGGTCCCGACCACCTGAACGGAAGTCCCTGTGTGAAATCACGCCCAGTCCCCTCAATGCAAGTCTATGGGAGGGGGCACGGTGCTGCGCGCTATTAACCTTTTAGACGTGGCGTTCAGGCGTGAAAGTGAAACCATGCCGGTTAGCTCAGGGAGCTGTTCGGGATCGCCGCGGCAAAATCGTGGCATCCCGAACAGCTTACATGACAGCCGGAGGAACCCTACCTGCCTCCTAGCTGTCCGATCGCCGAATGACTGCTCAGTGCCTGAGATCCAGGCATGAGCAGTCAAGCGGCAGAATCATCAATCAGTCGTTTCTTATGAGAAACCAGTGATCAATGTAAAAGATCAGTGTGTGCAGTGTTATAGCCCCCTTTAACACTGCAAAAAAAAAAAGTGGAAAAAAAGTGAATAAAGATCATTTAACAACTCCCCTAATAAAAGTTTGAATCACACCCCTTTTCCCATAAAAAAAATCTGTGTAAATAAAAATAAACATATGTGGTATCGCCGTGTGTGGAAATGTCCGAATTATAAAAATATATAGTTAATTAAACCCCACAGTTAATGGCGTACGCGCCAAAAAATTCCAAAGTCCAAAATAGTGTATTTTTGGTCACTTTTTATATCATGAAAAAATTAATAAAAAGCGATCAATGAGTCCTATCAAGGCAAAAATGGTACCGCTAAAAACTTCAGATCATGACACAAAAAAAGAGCCCTCATACCGCCCCAAACGCGGAAAAATAAAAAGTTGTAAGGGTGGTCAGAAGTTGAAAATTTTGAACATATACATTTTCCTGCATGTAGTTGTGAATTTTTCCAGAAGTACAACAAAATCAAACCTACATAAGTAGGGTATCCTTTTAATCGTATGGACATACAGAATAAAGAGAAGGTGTAATTTTTACCGATAAATGTACTGTGTAGAAACGGAAGCCACCAAAATTTACAAAATGGCGTTTTTTTTCTATTTTGTTTCACAATGATTTTTTTTCCGTTTCGCCATAGATTTTTGGGTTAAATGACTGATGTTAGTACAAAGTAAAATTGGTGGTGCAAAAAAGTAAGCCATTATATGGATTTTTTTGTGAAAAATTTAAAGAGTTGTGATTTTTTTAAGGTAAGGAGAAAAAAACAAAAATTCAAAAACGGAAAAACCCCGGGTCCTTAAGGGGTTAAATGAAACTTGAGTGTGCTGTTCTGGAACTTGAATGCATTTTCCTGGAACTTGAGTGCGCTGTCCTGGAAATTGAGTGCGTCGTCCTGCAACTTGACAATTTATGGTACGCTGGCCCTTTAAGATGGACTGTGGCGTGCAGTGGCAACTTGTGCGGTCTGCTGCTGTTGGGTATTGGAACAGTTCTGCACCCTGGATCCTTCTTTTAGCTTTTGCAGAGCTTCTGCAGCAGAGGTAATGTATAAATATGTGGGAACAGCTGGTGTAGAGTTTGAATTTTCGCTGTGCCCGAAGGACTTCCGGTTTGGTACAGGACCAAAATTCTTCCCCTTTGCAACACAGGCGGGAACTTTTTGTTCTGGCCGGCCGGCACTGGAGGCGTGACTGCGGAGGCCTGACGGGGAGGAGCTGCTGACGTTCACGTGTGGATAGGGGATAAGAAGTCTAGGTGCAGAGTACCCCTTTAACCCCTTCAGGTACGAGCGGCAACTTCACAGAATTCTTCACCTCACCCCCTTAATTTTTCTTGCACCCCAGTAAAGCACAACCTCCATACTACAGTAAAGTCCCATACACTTTTGTGCGCAACTATAATCACAGCATTTGAAAATTCCAGACAGTTCATATAAAACAGTTCTTACTAGGGTGAGGACTATAGTTTTTGTCAGGGTAGCAAAGATCTTTAAGGCACACACCCCTATCCTGTTCGTAAGACGCCAAAAGAGTTATGATGACGGGGTGTTGCTGGTGATAGTGTAGGGTATATTGGTGTTAACCCTTAATTGTCGTGACACCAGGGTGGGTTCCCTCAATGTAATAATCCTACCGCCAACCGTCCCACAAACGGCAGGGAGAAATAACGGAATGTCCATAGCAGATTTTATGAAGTAAACTTGAAGTAACTTTACTGTATATTTTATGCAACGGCATAGAACATAACAGTCTTTTCAGAGAGAGAACCGTGGTACAGGTTCCTCACAGGTTTGCTGGGACTCGGGATCAATGAGCTTTGGTGCTAGCCACTGTGCTACTATTTTTAGGAGATTTGAGTTTCTAGTAGTCACACAGGATTCAGTAGTTTGAGCTGTGAATAACTCACGTTTAGTGGCTGCGGATTCTTAGCTTTTGGGCATAGCTTGAATTGATGATGATGAGATGATGAGTTGTGCCTGCTTTATAATATGGAACTAAGAGAGAGAATTTAGTGACAGCAGCCCCTTATATACTAAGAGGGCTGGACAAAACTCATTGGTCAGCAGAACCTGTCAGTCCTGGGCCAGGGAACTCTGGGTATCACATGACCCAAAGGTCCTTAAACCATAATACAATTAAGGCACGTGACCTCTGAGGTCCTATACAGAGGTATTCCTATACAACCTATTAAATATATATATTTATACATTAAATACCATATATATGAGGCAACTAGGGGTTAGTCCTAAAGGAGAGCCCTCTTGTCATCTTGCTCTTTCTGAGTGTTGCTGTGTAAGAGGGGGCGTGAAAGAGGAGTTTCAAAAACTGTGATTATCTGTTGTGCGGAGTGAATCTGTGGAGTGGGTGCGACTGCCTATAGCCCACATTCATATTTTGGGTAAGTTTTTCTCTTTTGCACATAGTGGGATAACTGTTAGAGTTTAAACACCCTTTTTTTTTTTTTTTTTTTTTTTCTCTGTTCCACCTCTAGGGGGAGGAGGAGTAGATTGGGCACAGGTGTATAAATCTTAGCTTGGGACTCTTATTGAGAGCTTGCTCTTTCTGAGTGTTGCTGTGTAAGAGGGGGCGTGAAAGAGGAGTTTCAAAAACTGGAGTTTGAAAGCAGGAGGTTGAGATCGCTGTGAGTGTTAATTTCTGAACGCACAAGGTCTACAAAAAATTTTTAAGTGTAATTTTGACTGTCTGTTTTTTCCTATACATTTGTGAAATCCCCATTACTAGATGGCCTCCATGTTGGAAAATGCAGTCCAATGTACATCCTGTTCAATGTATGCAATCCTTGAACAACAGTTTGATGGTGCATATTGTTGTGCGAGATGTGTGCTAGTTGTCCGTTTGGAAGCCCAGATCCTGCATCTAGAGGGGCGACTGGCAACAATGAGAAGCATTAACAACATGGAGAGGAGTCTCCTGCTCACTGAGCAGGCACTCTCGGGAGTAGAGGTGGGGGAGGACAGTGGGACGGAGTTGCAGGACAGTCAGGCAGTTAGCTGGGTTACAGTTAGAAAGAGGGGTAGGGGAAAAAGTGTCAGGGAGGCTAGTCCTGAACTGGCACACCCCAACAAGTTTGCCCGCTTGGCAGATGAGGGGGATGCCATTACAGAGCTAGGAGAACTGCAGCAGGATACCACCTCTGACCGCCAGGGGGGTGTCTGCTCCAGTAAAGAGGGAGGGAGGAGTACAGGGCAGGCCAGACAGGTACTAGTGGTGGGGGACTCAATTATTAGGGGGACAGACAGGGCAATCTGTCACAAAGACCGGGATCGCCGAACAGTGTGTTGTCTGCCTGGCGCACGAGTTCGGCACATCGCGGATCGGGTTGACAGGTTGTTGGGCGGGGCTGGAGAGGACCCAGCAGTCATGGTACATATTGGCACCAATGACAAAGTAAGAGGTAGGTGGAGTGTCCTTAAAAATGATTTCAGGGACTTAGGCCGCAAGCTTAAGGCAAGGACCTCCAAGGTAGTCTTTTCTGAAATACTACCAGTACCACGAGCCGCACCAGAGAGGCAGCGGGAGATCAGGGAGGTAAACAAGTGGCTCAGAAGCTGGTGTAGGAAGGAAGGGTTTGGGTTCATGGAGAACTGGGCTGACTTCGCTGTCGGTTACCGGCTCTACCGTAGGGACGGGCTGCACCTCAATGGGGAGGGTGCAGCTTTGCTTGGGGAGAAGATGGCTAGAAGGGTGGAGGAGTGTTTAAACTAGGGACTTGGGGGGAGGGAACCTACAGCAAAGAGGGGGAAGATAGTGTAGATAGAGAGGTGGGAATTATAAATGTACCTGGGGGTGGAGCGGAGGGAGGGGTTAGAATAGTTAATAGGAATAAGCTTCATAGGAAAATAAAACTTACACCCTTGAATCCCATTAACCCCAATAACATAAAGGATGGAAATGTAAAGTGTATGTTCACAAATGCCAGAAGCCTAGCAAATAAAATGGGGGAGCTTGAGGCCTTGATACTGGAGGAACATATTGATATAGTTGGGGTCACTGAGACATGGCTGGACTCCTCGCATGACTGGGCTGTCAATCTGCAGGGGTTTACATTGTTTCGCAAGGATAGAATGAACAGAAAAGGTGGTGGAGTCTGTCTGTATGTAAGAAGTGGTATGAAAGTCAGTGTGAACGATGCCATAGTGTGTGATGATTCTGAGGATGTGGAATCATTGTGGGTAGAATTACAAAAGGAGGGAAATACTGAAAAAATAATACTTGGGGTAATCTACAGACCCCCTAATATCACTGAAGAGATAGAAGTTCAGCTTCATAAACAAATAGAGAGGGCCGCCCGGGCAGGTACAGTGGTAATAATGGGAGATTTTAACTATCCAGATATAGATTGGGGTCCGGGGTTGGCTAAAACTACAAAGGGGCGACAATTCCTAAATTTATTGCAGGATAATTTTATGGGCCAGTTTGTGGAGGACCCAACAAGAAGTGATGCCTTGTTGGATCTGATCATTTCCAACAACGCAGAGCTGGTTGGGAATGTAACTGTGCGGGAAAACCTTGGGAATAGCGACCACAATATAGTTACTTTTGACTTAAAATGTAGAAAACAAAGACAGGCGGGGAAGGCAAAAACATATAACTTTAAAAAGGCAAATTTCCCTGGGCTGAGATCTGCACTACAGGACATAGACTGGGGGGAGGTGTTCTCAAATACTGATACAGAAGGTAAATGGGACATCTTTAAATCAACTCTAAATAACTATACAGCTAAATATATACCAAAGGGGAACAAATATAAACGATTAAAACTAAATCCTACATGGCTGACACATGATGTTAAAAGAGCAATAAACAACAAAAAAATAGCCTTCAAAAAATACAAATCTGATGGGTCAGCTATAACATTTAAACAGTACAAGGAGCTTAATAAAATCTGTAAAAATGTAATAAAAACAGCAAAAATTCTAAATGAGAGACAGGTGGCCAAAGAAAGCAAAACTAATCCTAAATATTTTTTTAGACATATAAATGCAAAAAAACCAAGGACAGAGCATGTAGGACCCCTTAATAATGATAATGGGGAGGTTGTCACAGGCGATCAAGAGAAGGCGGAGCTACTGAATGGGTTTTTTAGTTCTGTATACACTATGGAAGAAGGAGCTGACATTGGCCAGGTCGGTGCTGGTAACACATCATATAATGTATTGAACTGGCTTAATGTAGAGATGGTACAAGGTAAGTTAAGTGATATAAATGTAAGCAAATCCCCAGGACCGGATGGACTACACCCAAGAGTTCTTAGAGAGGTAAGTTCAGTAATATCTGTACCCCTGTTCATGATATTTAGAGATTCTCTGGTGTCTGGTATTGTGCCAAGGGACTGGCGCAAGGCAAATGTGGTGCCAATCTTCAAAAAGGGCTCTAGGTCTTCCCCAGGAAACTATAGACCGGTAAGTTTAACGTGCATTGTGGGTAAATTGTTTGAAGGACTTATAAGGGATTACATACAGGAATACATAGGGGATAATTGTATTATAAGTGATAGCCAGCATGGGTTTACTAAGGATAGAAGTTGTCAAACCAATCTAATTTGCTTTTATGAAGAGGTGAGTAGAAGCCTTGACAGAGGAATGGCTGTGGATATAGTGTTTCTGGATTTTGCTAAAGCATTTGATACTGTCCCTCATAGACGTCTGACAGGTAAGTTAAGGTCTTTGGGTTTGGAAATTTTAGTTTGTAACTGGATTGAACACTGGCTCATGGATCGTACCCAGAGAGTGGTGGTCAATGATTCGTACTCTGATTGGTCCCCGGTTATTAATGGTGTACCCCAAGGTTCAGTACTGGGCCCGCTGTTGTTTAATTTATTTATTAATGATATAGAGGATGGTATTAACAGCTCTGTTTCTATCTTTGCAGATGACACCAAGCTTTGTAGCATGGTACAGTCTATAGAGGATGTGCATAAGTTACAAGATGACTTGGATAGACTAAGTGTCTGGGCATCCACTTGGCAAATGAGGTTCAATGTGGATAAATGTAAAGTTATGCATCTGGGTACTAATAACCTGCATGCATCGTATGTCTTAGGGGGGATTGAACTGGCAGAGTCACTGGTAGAGAAGGATCTGGGTGTACTTGTAGATCACAGACTACAGAATAGCATGCAATGTCAGGCTGCTGCTTCCAAAGCCGGCAGGATATTGTCATGTATCAAAAGAGGCATGGACTCAAGGGACAGGGACATAATACTCCCCCTTTATAAATCATTGGTACGGCCTTACCTGGAATATGCTGTTCAGTTTTGGGCACCTGTCCATAAAAGGGACACTGCGGAGTTGGAAAGGGTGCAGAGACGCGCTACTAAACTAATATGGGGAATGGAACATCTTAGCTATGAGGAGCGATTAAAGGAGTTACAATTGTTTAGTCTTGAGAAGAGACGTTTAAGGGGGGATATGATAAACGTATATAAGTATATTAATGGCCCATACAAAAAATATGGAGAAAAACTGTTCCAGGTTAAACCCCCCCAAAGGACGAGGGGGCACTCCCTCCGTCTGGAGAAGAAAAAGTTTAGTCTCAAGGGGCGACACGCCTTCTTTACCATGAGAACTGTGAACTTATGGAACAGTCTACCTCAGGAACTGGTCACAGCAGAACAATTAACAGCTTTAAAACAGGATTAGATACATTCCTGGAACAAAATAAGATTAATGCTTATGAAGAAATATAAAATCTCATCCCTTCCCCAATATCGCGCCACACCCCTACCCCTTAATTCCCTGGTTGAACTTGATGGACATATGTCTTTTTTCGACCGTACTAACTATGTAACTATGTAACTATGTCATGGAGTGGCTCTGGCTGAGGGGACTTTAGACAGAGGAACAGGGCCAAGTCCTGTTCCGGGACACCACATAAGAATTTCTTAATTCCGCACAGTCGACACTGTAAACAAAAATAATACCACTTCACATGTCAGAAGACCTAAAATTATGATGGTACCAATAGAAACTACAACTCTGTAGATTGAGGTGCAAAGCAATTCAAAATAAAAAAAAGTAATCAAGAAATCCCTAAAATCATACTGAATGAAGTTAAAGGGGTATTCTAATCTCACTGAGCTTTGAAAACAATGTTAATGGAAGTTACACAAATTGCATAACTTCCCTGCTTTGGATGCTTTTGCCTTCCTGATCACCTGCGGTGGCCACAATTAGGCCAGGGCGGGGGGAGGGAGGATTGTGGTGTTCAGTAAACCGAAATTATTAGATGGGAATACCCCTCTACAGTGTCCTGCACATATCTAATGTGCAGAGTTAAAAGCTGCAGATTTGATTCTGTGTTTGTGTTCAGTAAATGACTTTACATTGAAATCTGTAGCATAAAATCTGCAGCTTTAAATTCTGTACAGGATCTGCTGTACAGGGTGGGCCATTTATATGGATATACCTTAATAAAATAGGAATGGTTGGTGATATTTACTTCCTGTTTGTGGGGGGAAACTTTTCAAGATGGGTGGTGACCATGGCGGCCATTTTAAAGTCGGACATTTTGAATCACCCTTTTGTTTTTTCAATAGGAAGAGGGTCATGTGACACATCAAACTTATTGGGAATTTCACAAGAAAAACAATGATGTGCTTGGTTTTAACATAACTTTATTCTTTCATGAGTGATTTACAAGTTTCTGACCACTTATAAAATGTGTTCAATGTGCTGCCAATTGTGTTGGATTGTCAATACAACCCTCTTCTCCCACTCTTCACACACTGATAGCAACACCGCAGGAGAAATGCTAGCACAGGCTTCCAGTATCCGTAGTTTCAGGTGCTGCACATCTCGTATCTTCACAGCATAGACAATTGCCTTCAGATGACCCCAAAGATAAAAGTCTAAGGGGTCAGATCGGGAGACCTTGGGGGCCATTCAACTGGCCCACGACGACCAATCCACTTTCCAGGAAACTGTTCATCTAGGAATGCTCGGACCTGACACCCATAATGTGGTGGTCACCATCTTGCTGGAAAAACTCAGGGAACGTGCCAGCTTCAGTGCATAAAGAGAGAAACACATCATCATGTAGCAATTTCACATATCCAGTGGCCTTGAGGTTTCCATTGATGAAGAATGGCCCCACTATCTTTGTACCCCAGATACCACACCATACCATCAATTTTTGTGTTCCAACAGTCTTGGAGGGATCTATCCAATGTGGGTTAGTGTCAGACCAATAGCGGTGGTTTTGTTTGTTAACTTCACCATTCACATAAAAGTTTGCCTCATCACTGAACAAAATCTTCTGCGTAAACTGAGGGTCCTGTTCCAATTTTTGTTTTGCCCATTCTGCAAATTCAGTGCGCCGATCTTGTTCATCCTCGTTGAGATGCTGCAGTAGCTGGAGTTTGTAATGGTGCCATTTGTAAGTAGCTAATATCTGCCGAAGGGATGTTCGACTAATGCCACTCTCCAGTGACATGCGGCGAGTGCTACGCTGTGGGCTCTTGCTGAATAAAGCTAGGACAGCCACTGATGTTTCTTCATTAGTGACAGATTTCATGCGTCCACATTTTGGCAAATCCAACACTAAACCAGTTTCATGAAACTTAGCAAGCAGTTTGCTAATTGTAGCATGGGAGATGGGTGGTCTCGTAGGGTGTCTTGCATTGAAATCTGCTGCAATGACCCGGTTACTGCGTTCACCAGACATCAACACAATTTCTAAATAACTCATGAAAGAATAAAGTTACGTTAAAACCAAGCACCTCATTGTTTTTCTTGTGAAATTTCCAAAAAGTTTGATGTGTCACATGACCCTCTTCCTATTGAAAAAAACAAAAATTGGATTCAAAATGGCCGACTTCAAAATGGCCGCCATAGTCACCACCCATCTTGAAAAGTTTTCCCCTCACATATACTAATGTGCCACAAGCAGGAAGTTAATATCACCAACCATTCCCATATAAATGGCCCACCCTGTATATTATTGCTGCATATTTTCTGTAGCTGATTTGGTTACCCATTAAAGTTAATAACATTTTCTTATGGAGAAAAGTTATGGTGGGGGGGGGGGGAGGGGGGGGGGGGAGATTTAGTAACAGCCTTTTTTTTTGGTGTAGAAAAACTTGTAGAAATGTGTGCACTTTTTTGCTGAAGTGATTTTTTATAAAAAAAATGACTTTTGTACATACTTCTGGTTTTTCACTTTGCAGTAGTTGCTGATTTTAAAAGTTGCAAGCTTTTCGCAAAACCCTCAGTTTGTCGCATATCTACACCAGTCTGGATGTGGCTTACAAAACTAGCTGTGGACAGCATTTTAAAAAGTCAAAAGCAAAGAGGTAAAAAGAGGAGGAATCATGCAAAGTCATGGTCTGAAGTGTTTTTTTTTTTTGTTTTTTACTTACATGCAACAAATGTATTAACCCCTGCACGATATTTTGATTAGTATGTGGCATTTTAGCAAACCAAGGACACACAATGATAAACATCCTTCATGGATCTTAGAAGGTAAAGAAGGAAATACGTATGCTAAAAAAAAGGGGGTCTGCTGCGGAAAAAGGAGGAACTGCTGCTAATGTCTTACAGCCAGATACCAGTCACCTTCAGAGATCTTGTGGAGTTCATGCCTTAAGATTCATTTTAGTGTCACAAAGAGTACCTACACGATAGTAGGCTTCAGGCTATGTACACATGGCAGAATGTCCACCCGGAAAATTTCCAGGCAGACATTTTGCAGAAAGTGGGCGCTAGGATCGCTCGGAAATGCGCCATCTCCATAGATGCCAATGCTTTTGTGAGCGGATTCTGCAGATAGAATAGACATGCCAATTCTTTTATGAAAATTGGAATTTCCACAGCAGATGTTTCCACCGCGGAAATTCCGACATGAGAACGATGCCTTAATGTTATGGCTAATAGGTATTTAGGAAGATAGTGTAATGTGAACAGAGCTTAATACATTTATGACAATATGGTGAGGATTTGAAATTAATAAAATATAACAAACTGATTTTTCACATAACCGTATGTATAATCTTGCATGTAAGTGAATTACTGAGTATTTTGGGCCAAAATGACCTCATTATGGAGACAATTTGTCTAATGGTTTCGTGAGGCAGATGTGACAATGTCCAGTGCTCTGTGTCTTACATCTAGAGCTGGAGGCAGGGACAGGTTGCCATGGTGACCATCTCCATCTTAGAGAGAGGACATGAGAAGGAGAGGTTAGTAAAAGCAGTAAATGGCAGCTCCTGGGAGGAAGAAATGCTGGTATATGGGTCAGGTTGACATCTATCAGGACATGGGTAACCTCCTCAGGCCTTTGTTTATTATCATACCATTGGTATATATAGGAACACTGGTATATGGGTCAGGTTGACCTCTACAGGGACATGGGTAACCTCCTCAGGCCTTTGTGTGCATCTTTTGTGGACACAATAGTATAAGTTTATTATCATAACAGAGAATTGGTATATGGAGGGGCACTGCCAAAACGCACATGTATTTAGGGTATGTTCACACATATGTTATATGCCGCAGATTTGATGCTGAGGGTTTTATGCTGAGGATTTTAACCACTTAAGGACATTGGAAGTAAATGTATGTCCTGATGTGCTGGTGCTTTGCGTATCAGGACATACATTTACGTCCTGTTCATGAAGCGAGCACAGAAGTTGTGCTCGCTTAATGCACAAGAGGTCCCAGCTGCTATCAGCATCCAGAGACCTGCCAGCAATGGCGGACATCAGGGATCGCGTTGATGTCCGCCATTAATCCCATCTGATGCCGTGATCACTACTGATCACAGCATCTGCGGGCAATACAGCGGCACGACTTCTCACCTGCCACCGGTCGCTCTCACGGGGTCTTCTTCTCTGGTCTGCCTGCTAGTAGACCAAAGAAATAGATCAAGATAATACTGACTATTGCTATACCTATGCATAGCACTGAACAGTATTATCAATCTAATGATTGCTATAAATAGTCCCCTATGGGGATATATATATATAAAAAAAAAAAAGGTAAAAAAAAAAGTAAATAAGCCCCTCCCCCAATAAGAATTTTATTGCCCCTTCTTTCCATTTCATTTATTGCTCCTTCTTTTGGCATTTTTTAAGAATTTTGTTGGGTACCAAAAAAAAAAAAAAAAAAAAGGGTGGATGCAGTAGGGATGGAAAAAATTGCAGTTTTTAGTTTTTTTTCAAACAGGGACCAATTTATGTGAATGGGCAGGGACATAAAAATGTAGACAATATAAAAAAATGGATAAAGGGACCATTTAATTGTAAAAACAATATTTTTTTAAAATTAATTTTGTGAAACTTTTTATTAATAATGAATTTTAATTATGTATTTTATAAAGTGTGTTTTTAACTTTAAAAAAAAAAAAAACTTTATTCTTTTTATTTTATTCGTTATTTAGGTACTACTACTACTACTCCCAGCATGGAACAGACTGTTCCATGCTGGAAGCTGTAGTACCTGTACTTAAAGACAGATCACCCCAGTCCAACCGCACCATGATGTACATTTACATTTAAGGACCAGGGTTTTTTCCATTTTTGCACTTTCATTTTTTCCTCCTTACATTAAAAAAATCATAACTCTATCAATTTTGCACCTAAAAATCCATATGATGGCTTATTTTTTGTGCCACCAATTCTACTTTGTAATGGCATCAGTCATTTTACCCAAAAGTCTATGGCGAAAAGGAAAAAAAAATCATTGTGAGACAAAATTGAAAAAAAAAACAAAAAAAAAACATCATTTTGTTAATTTTTGGGGCTTCTGTTTCTACGCCGTAAATTTTTCGGTAAAAATGATACATTTTCTTTATTCTGTAGGTCCATACGATTAAAATGATACCCTACTTATATAGGTTTGATTTTTTCATACTTCTGAAAAAAAAATCATAACGACATGCAGGAAAATTTATACATTTAAAATTGTCATCTTCTGACCCCCATAACTTTTTTATTTTTCCGCGTATGGGGCGGTATGAGGGCAAATTTTTTGCGCCGTGATCTGTTTTTAGTGGTACCCTTTTTGTATTGATCGGACTTATTGATCGCTTTTTATTCATTTTTTCATGATATAAAAAGTGACCAAAAATACACTATTTTGGACTTTGGAATTTTTTTGCACATACGCCATTGACCGTGCGGTTTACTTAATGATATATTTTTTATAATTCGGACATTTCCGTACGCGGCGATACCACATATGTTTATTTTTATTTACACAGTTTTTTTTTTTATGGGAAAAGGGGGGTGATTCAAACTTTTTTTTAGGGGAGGGGTTAAATGATCTTTGTTACCTTTTTTTTTCACTTTTTTTTTGCAGTGTTATAGCTCCCATAGGGACCTATAACACTGCACACACTGATCTCTTTTACTGATCCCTGCAAAGCCATAGATAGGGGCTCGATTGCTCAAGCCTGTAGCTCAGGCTTGGAGTAATCAAATGCCGATCAGACGCGATGGAGCAAGGAAAGGGGGTCTCCGCTCACGTCCTAGCTGATCAGAACATCACGATTTTATCGTGATGTCCCGATCAGTCCGACTTAGCTGCCAGGAAGCGTTTACTTTCTTTTTTAGACGCGGCGATCAACTTTGATCGCCGCGTCTAAAGGGTTAATAGCGTGCAGCACAACGATCGGTGCCGCACGCTATTAGCCCAGGGTCCCGGCTATCACTAGCAGCCGGGACCGACCCCGCGTGACCCCGTTATAAACACTGGGACCGGGCGAGGGGTGTACAGGTACGCCCTTCGTCCTGAAGGAGTCAAAATATAAATTTAGTTAACTACAATTTTTCCCCATCCCTACTGTATCTTTTTTTGTTTTTGTTTAATGGTAACCTATGATATTCATAAAAAAGGTATCTCCATCCTTTTTTTGGATCTCTAAAGTCCAAAAAAGAATAAAAAACTTCAGCAAAAACGCTAAAGTTAAAACCCACATGGCGTTTTTTCATTCCCATGGACTTTCATTCCCATAGACTTAGACGATTTTGGTGAAAAAAACGCCATAGCCTCAACATGCTGCGATTTTGAAAAACTGCCAAGGAGCTGAAAAACACCAAAGAATAGTGAATAAAGGTCAAAAGGATTTTAAAATGCTGCAGTGTTTTTTCACAGAAAAAATGCAGTGTGGCAGACTTGGTGTTTTTCTTGGCGTTTTTGCGAGGAAAAAAAAACAAATGGAAACTTAGCTTTAGAAGGTGAGGAGGAAAACTAAACCTAAATGCAATAATAAAATTGTCTGTGTCCTTAAAGGGGTACTCCGCCCCTAATACATTTTATCCCCTATACAAAGGATAGAGGAAAAGATGTATGATCGTGGGGATCCCACTGCTGGGGACCTCCACAATCTGTCATTCCGCACCCACCTTTGTGAGCCGTCACGCCCCCTCCCATTGACTCTGGCCCCGTGGTCATCACGCTTCACACACGGAGCCTCCAGCGCAGCAGAGAGCTCACAAAGCTGGGTGTGGAATGACAGATTTTGCGGGTACCCAGCGGCGGAACCCCCATGATCATACATCTTATCCCCTATCCTTTGGACATTGTCTGTTTCCTAACTCAGTGTTTCCCAACCTGTGTGCCTCATGCTGTTGCAAAACTATAACTCCCAGCATGCACTGACAGACCATGCATGCTAGGAGTTGTAGTTATGCAACAGATGGAGGCACATGGGTTGGGAAACACTGAGTTAGGAATAAGACAGTGATGCGGGAACACTGCGGTAGTCTGTCACCTAACTCAGTGTTTCCCAATCCCAACCAGTGTGCCACTAGCTGTTGCATAACTACAACTCCCAGCATGCACGGTCTGTCAGTGCGGGCTGAGAGTTGTAGATTTGCCCCCCGCCATGTGAATGTATAGGGCACATTCACATGGGCGGGGGTTTACAGCAAATTTCTGCTTCAAGTTTGAGATGCGGCAAATTTTCCGCTGCAGCGGAAAACTCACTGTAAACCCCCGCCCGTGTGAATGTACCCTAAAAACACTACACTACACTAACCCTAAATGAAGAGTAAAACACTACATATACACTACACCCTTACACTGTTGCCCCCCCCCCCCCAATAAAAATTTAAAACGTCTTGTACGGCAGTTTTTCCAAAAAGGAGCCTCCAGCTGTTGCAAAATAACACCTCCCAGTATTGCCGGACAGCCATTGACTGTCCAGGCATGTTGGAAGTTTTACAACAGCTGGAGGCACCTTGTTTGGGGAAAACTGAGGTACAGTGAAAGTACAGTGAATGAAAAGTATGGGGCAACACCAGCATGTTAGTGCAAAAAAAAAAAAAATTGCACTAACATGGTGGTGTAGACCCCAACTTTACCTTTTCATAAGGAGAAAAAGCCACCAAAAAACTGTTGCGTAATTTCTCCCGAGTACGGAAATACCCCATGTGTGGACGTAAAATGCTTTGCGTGGCGCACAACAATGCTCAGAAGTGAGAGTGCACTATGTACATTTGAGGCCAAAACTGATGATTTGCACATGGGTGTCTGCTGGTTACAGTGGTTCTGACAAACGCAAAAAAATAAATACCCACATGTGACCCCATTTTGGAAACTACACCCCTCACGGAACGTAATAACACCCCACACCCCACAGGTGACTGACAGATTTTTGGAACAGTGGTCCGTGAAAATAAGAAATGTAATTTTTCATTTGCACAGCCCACTGTTACAAAGATCTGTCAAACACCAGTGTGGTGTAAATGCTCACTGCACTCCTTGTCACGTTCCTTGAGGGGTTTAGTTTCCCAAATAGTATGCCATGTGGGGTGTTTTTTTTGCTGTTCTGGCACCATGGGGGCTTCCTAAATGAAACATTCTCCCCAAAAACCATTTCAGGAAAATTCGCTTTCCAAAAGCCCAATGTCGCTCCTTCCCTTCTGAGCCCTCTATTGCACCCGCAGATCACTTTACATCCACATATGATATATTTCCTTACTCAAGAGAAATCTGGTGGGACATTTTTCACCTATTACCTTTGTGAAAAGGAAAAATTTGGGGTAACATAAGCATTTTAGTGAAAAAAATAACATTTTTCATTTTCACGTCCAACTTTATTGAAAATTCATCAAACAACTGTGGGGTGTAAAGGCTCACTGTACCACTTATTACGTTCCTTGAGGGGTGCAGTTTCCCAAATAGTATACCATGTTGGGTGTTTTTCGCTGTTCTGGCATCATAGGGGCACCCTAAATATGACATGCCCCGCAAAAACCATTTCAGCATAATTCGCTCTCCAAAATTCCATTGTCGTTCCTTCTCTTCTGGGCTCTCTTGTGCGCCCACAAAGCACTTTACATCCATATATGAGGTATTTCTTTACTCAAGAGAAATTGGGTTACAAATTTTGGGGGGCTTTTTCTCCTTTTACCCCTTGTAAAAATAAAAGATATGGGTCTACAAGAACATGTTAGAGTAAAAAATGAAGATTTTGAATTTTCACCTCCACTTTGCTGCTATTCCTGTGAAACACCTAAAGGGTTAAACTTTCTGAATGTCATTTTGAATACGTTGAGGGGTGCAGTTTTAATAATGTGGTCCATTATGGGGTATTTCTAACATAAAGACCCTCAAATTCACTTCAAAACTGAACTGGCCCCTAAAAAATTAAAATTTTGAAATTTACTTGAAAAATTGGAAAATTACTGCTGAATTGTGAAGCCCTCTAATGTCTTCAAAAAGTAAAAACATGTCAACTTTATGATGTCAACATGAAGTAGACATATTGTATATTTGAATCAATATATAATTTATTTGGTATGTCTATTTTCCTTACAAGCAGAGAGCTTCAAAGAGCTTAAAAATGCTAAGTTTTCTAATTTTTCATGACATTTTTGAATTTTTCACCAAGAAAGGATGCAAGTATTGACGGAAATTTACCACTAACAGTAAGTAGAATATGTCACGAAAAAAAAATCTCAGAATCAAATTCATAAGTACAAGCATCCCAGAGTTATTAATGCTTAATGTGACAGTGGTCAGATGTGCAAAAAGTGCTCTGGTCCTTAGGGTCAAAATGGGCTCGGTCCCCAAGGGCATGGCATGTTTGTTGGAGCCAGACTGGCTGGTCTGAGTATTTCAGAAACTGTTGAACTACAGTGACCCCCCGACCTACGATGGCCCCGACATATGATCAAATCGACATACGATGGCCTCTCAGAGGCCATCGCCATGTCGATGTCAGCATCGACATACGATGCTTTTTTATGTCGGGGCCATCGCATTAAGTGCTATCTGGCAGCGCAAAATGCTTAAGCTGCTGCCGGATAGCAGCTTAATGTTCCCCGTGTGGTGCGGTAAGTATTACTTACCCCTCCACGATGCTCCGGGGTGCCCGGGTCCAGCGCTGGTCTTCCGGTGTCTTCTCGGCCCTCTCCGATGGCGTCAATAAGCTGCTGTGTACGTCATCCAATAGGAATGGTGTACGCAGCGGCGTAATGACGTCGCAACGCAGGCCCAGTAAGGCCTTGCGGAAGACAGCAGAGGACCGGAGAAGACAGCAGAGGACCGGAGAAGACAGCAGAGGACCGGAGAAGACAGCGGAGAGCCCAGTGGAGGCCCGAGTTCACCATCGGGAGCGGCGGGGACACCATCGCGAGCGGCGGGGACAGGTGAGTGCAGCTTCCTATACTTTACATTGCACGAATCCCTCAACATACAATGGATTCGACAAACGATAGCTAGTTTGGAACGAATTACCATCGTATGTTGAGGGACCACTGTACTGTGTTTTTATTTATTCAATTTGTTTTATGCCATTCACAATGCGGACAATTGGACATCTATTTTCTACAGGCCAATACAACTGCAATGATACCCAATATGTATGATTTACTACAAAACATAAAAAACGAAAAAACTTAAAAAAATTACATCTCCTTATTCAGACCCCTATAATTTTTTTATTCTTCCATCTACAGAGCTGTACGAAAGCCTATTTTTGTGTCATGATCTTTACATTTTATCAGTACCATTTCTAAGTTTTTGATCGCTTTTTATTCTATTTTTCCACAATATGAAATAAAAAGCAAAATGTCACATCTCCCCTAAAATGGCACCAATAAAAACTAAAGAGCACCTAGCAAAAAAAGAGCCCTCATAGAGCTTTGTAGATGGAAGAAGTGTTTAAAAAGTAATAGATAGTAATAATAGAACATCATTGTAATTCTATTATAATAATAATAATCATCAATAAAACACACTGAAATCGCAAACTGACCTTTAGGGTCACATATTGCTTTAACTAAGTCAAAGGCCACTGAGTTCCAGATAGAAATTAATACTCATCTGCTTTTGGAGGTATGGTGAGCATGATTAATGTTAGGGAAAGCAGGATGTGTGATACGGAAAGCATCTTTGTGAAGCAGGTGCATCTCCTGGGTGCATAATATATTGCACCCCAAAGACAAAGCCTCTCTCCAAAGAAATTATCTTTTATGTGGACTACTCAGACCATTGGCATTGATACTAAGGAATTTTAAAACCATAAGGTGTGTAAATAAGTGCAAGAATATAGTAGGTAGTAAACCATATTAGAGGACTCCGTGTGCCTCCCAGCCAGCACACGTGTCCAATGGGTATGGACAATAGATATTAAGCCGACAAAACATTCAAAGTTAGGGTGAACATAAGGTGCCCTAAAAACAAACAGTAGGCCGAAAACACGATATAGTGGCAACAGCCACCCCACCTTCGTGAGGCTTAAAGTCCTGTCTGAAGCCAGGTGCATGGACTTCCCAGACCAGCCTGAAGTGCCAAGAGTCTTAAAGAGTACCTGAAAAAATTTCCCAAGTTAATTTCACCACCGACCAGTCATCTCGGATCTTATGCGGAGAGGGGGAAGGTCTTGCAGATGTCAGGTCTGTATGAATATTCCATTGTTGCAAGAGGGAAACGCCATCTTCAAGGTTACGGACAGCATGTAAAAGTATTCCCTTGGCGGATCAGAAGGCGGTTTGGGAATCCCCATCTATAGGGAATCTTTGCAGCACGAAGTGTGGAGGTAACAGGTTGAAGGGAGCGGCGCCATTGTAGAGTTGCGGCGGAGAGGTCCGCATAAACAGAAATTTGGTGGTAAGGAGCTGGCAGGCCCCCGTTGGACCAAGCATATTCCATCAGCCTGTCCTTCATATTAAAGAAATGTACTCTCGCAAGTACGTCCCGTAGGATGGAGTCCTCCAAGTGCTTGGTTCGGGGAATCTGGTGAGCACAATCCACCTCCAGCTCCTCGAGGGAGCAGGAGGGAAGGACTACACGTGCAGGGAGCCAACATATGCCGGGATCTCGGCAGGGGAGACCGATTCCGGTATCCCCCTCAGCTTCACATTGTTTTGCCGACTGCGTTCTTCTTTGTTGGCGACTTTAGCTTTTAGCATATTAATATCATGTTCCGCAGCATGGTGAGAGTCAATCAATTCGTTATGGGATGCTGAAAATTCCTCAAATTTAGATTCAATATGTTTGGCGTAGCACCAGCAGCATATTTTTCATGGCGGTGTCTGTTAAGGCAACTCCCTGCACTGCAAGTGCGTTAATGGCAGCGCTTCCTCCCTGGCTATAGGGGGACAGTCAGCCCAGTCACCCACCTCTTCACGGGCTGGAGAAGTGGAGAGATTTTGCCTCAGTGTTGCAGGGGTCCCTGATGTCACACTGCAGGAAGCGGAGAGCGGGCCTGTGTGAGCAGATCTGCCGCTGGTAAATGCAAGGCCTCCATGCTGGATGGGAGCGGAGATGCAGGAGCCAATGTTAGTAGCTGTTAGTCTCCTGGCAGAAGCGGATGGTGGAGCGCTGGGTCCGAGGTGGATCTTCTAGGAGACACCAGCGAGAGAGTCTGAGCAGGTGACATGCGAGGGGAAATGGAGCTGCTAGCGCGCTCGGCACCATCTTGAGGCCACTCCTCGTGGCTAGTAAAGTAAAATTTAGCTAGCGTGCCTTGCTTGGATGACCCTTTTCTTCTCACTGGTATGATCACAGGTCGTTGCAGGATCGGTGGGTACCAAATTCGTGTCGATACGTGCTTGTTTAGCTTAGGGTTCCAGAGCTCAGCTAGTCAGCATCCATGCAGTCCAGCAGCTAGGCCACGCCCCCAGTTTCCCCCAATTTCACTCCACACATAAATATATATATATGTATAAGGAATATGCAAAGCAGCTCACCACCTACACCCTGCTCTGTACTGACGAGTGAAAGGCAAGCACCCTGTCTGCAGATGGGTCCTCTTCCCTTCTTGGGAGAATTCTGGCTTTGGCATCACATCCCAATCAGTTTTAGAAACTCCTTAATTGGAGATAATTAGAATCTCTGTACGCCAGAAGTGGCGCCGTCTCCCTAAGGAGAATACTCATCCATATATATATATATATATATATATATATATATATATATATATATCCACAAAGAAGTCCAACTCCAGGGATGTGTGAAAGCAAATGTGCTTTATTGACCCATGATCAGAAGCGGATGCAACGCTTCAGCTTCAACAGCGTCATGTTGTATTTTTTATGTATATATATATATATATATATATATGTGTGTATGTGTTTCTGTTACAATATATTATATGATAAAGTAAAGGCTGCCATTAACAAGTACAATTTGTCCCACAAATATAGCTCTGTTAATGGAAAAATAAAAACATTAAGGAACATCAAAAATCTTTGTGGCAGGAAGGGGTTAAAATCAATGATGCATTTGGTAAAAACATTTGCATAAATATAGTTGGCTCTTTAAAGGATTTATCTGACTTTTGTAAAAACCTATATCCTGCATACTTACCTATCCATGGTCTCCTGCTGGTCCCCCAAGCAGCTCACGTTCGGCTCTGACCATTCCCCCGATCTTCTTCCTGCTTCCTAGAAATGTGCTTAGAGCAGAACCTGCCAATTTAGCCAATTATAGGGCGCAGCTGTGTCCCATCTTGGTCAGTGATTGGGTAAGCCAGCAGGTCCTGCAACAAGTGCTCGTCTCGGAAGCAGGTACAAGACAAAAGATCAAAGGACCAGACGCCACTCTCAACAATTTTTATATAGTGGGCTGGGCCTAGGGTTTCCAACAGTCTGGCACATTTACTATAATTCAGGCCAGTGAGTAGGCATACATTATAGTTTAGCATACAGTCAAGATGCACCAAATTTCTTGAAAGGCATTCATCTCTTTATAAAATTGTGGAATCTTACTTAAGACTGGCAAATAAATGACACATGTTTTTCAGGAAAGTAAATGTGGGCCATACATGTTAATGGTGCCTCCAGTTTTTCTAATAAGGAATCTGGGAGATCTTATTCTCTAGAATCTGTAAGAATTTGACAGAAGACATAAGCTGGGTTTTGCAGCTTTGCCCCTTAACCCACCATGATGTTGCCTGTTGTTACGCCGAGCGCTCCGGGTCCCCGCTCCTCCCCGGAGCGCTCGCTACACTTCCCTCACTGCAGCGCCCCGGTCGGTTCCACGGACCCGGGGCGCTGCGTTACCACCTCCGGCCGGGATGCGATTCGCGATGCGGGTAGCGCCCGCTCGCGATGCGCACCCCGGCTCCCGTACCTTACTCGCTCCCCGTCAGTTCTGTCCCGGCGCGCGCGGCCCCGCTCCCTAGGGCGCGCGCGCGCCGGGTCTTTGCGATTTAAAGGGCCACTGCACCGCTGATTGGTGCAGTGGTTCCAATTAGTGTTTACACCTGTGCACTTCCCTATATCACCTCACTTCCCCTTCACTCCCTCGCCGGATCTTGTTGCCCTAGTGCCAGAGAAAGCGTTCCTTGTGTGTTCCTTGCCTGTGATTCCAGACCTTCTGCCGTTGCCCCTGACTACGATCCTTGCTGCCTGCCCCGACCTTCTGCTACGTCCGACCTTGCTTCTGTCTACTCCCTTGTACCGCGCCTATCTTCAGCAGCCAGAGAGGTTGAGCCGTTGCTAGGGGATACGACCTGGTCACTACCGCCGCAGCAAGACCATCCCGCTTTGCGGCGGGCTCTGGTGAAAACCAGTAGTGACTTAGAACCGATCCTCTAGCACGGTCCACGCCAATCCCTCTCTGGCACAGAGGATCCACTACCTGCCAGCCGGCATCGTGACAGTAGATCCGGCCATGGATCCCGCTGAAGTTCCTCTGCCAGTTGTCGCTGACCTCACCACGGTGGTCGCCCAGCAGTCACAACAGATTGCGCAACAAGGCCAACAGCTGTCTCAACTGACTGTTATGCTACAACAGTTACTACCACAGCTCCAGCAATCATCTCCTCCGCCAGCTCCTGTACCTCCTCCGCAGCGAGTGGCCGCTTCTGGAATACGACTATCCTTGCCGGATAAATTTGATGGGGACTCTAAGTTTTGCCGTGGCTTTCTTTCCCAATGTTCATTACACTTGGAGATGATGTCGGACCAGTTCCCCACTGAAAGGTCTAAGGTGGCTTTCGTAGTCAGCCTGCTGTCTGGAAAAGCCCTGGCTTGGGCCACACCGCTCTGGGACCGCAATGACCCCGTCACTGCCTCTGTACACTCCTTCTTCTCGGAAATTCGAAGTGTCTTTGAGGAACCTGCCCGAGCCTCTTCTGCTGAGACTGCCCTGTTGAACCTGGTCCAGGGTAATTCTTCCGTTGGCGAGTATGCCGTACAGTTCCGTACCCTTGCTTCAGAATTATCCTGGAATAATGAGGCACTCTGCGCGACCTTTAAAAAAGGCCTATCCAGCAACATTAAAGATGTTCTGGCCGCACGAGAAATCCCTGCTAACCTACATGAGCTCATCCATCTTGCCACTCGCATTGACATGCGTTTTTCCGAACGGCGTCAGGAGCTCCGCCAGGATATGGACTCTGTTCGCACGAGGCGTTTCTTCTCCCCGGCTCCTCTCTCCTCTGGTCCCCTGCAATCTGTTCCTGTGCCTCCCGCCGTGGAGGCTATGCAGGTCGACCGGTCTCGCCTGACACCCCAAGAGAGGACACGACGCCGCATGGAGAATCTCTGCCTGTACTGTGCTAGTACCGAACACTTCCTGAAGGATTGTCCTATCCGTCCTCCCCGCCTGGAAAGACGTCCGCTGACTCCGCACAAAGGTGAGACAGTCCTTGATGTCTACTCTGCTTCTCCACGTCTTACTGTGCCTGTGCGGATGTCTGCCTCTGCCTTCTCCTTCTCTGCTGTGGCCTTCTTGGACTCTGGATCTGCAGGAAATTTCATCTTAGCCTCTCTCGTCAACAAGTTCAACATCCCGGTGACCAGTCTCGCCAGACCCCTCTACATCAATTGTGTAAACAATGAAAGATTGGACTGTACTATACGTTTTCGCACGGAGCCCCTTCTAATGTGCATCGGATCTCATCACGAGAGGATTGAACTGTTGGTCCTCCCCAATTGCACTTCTGAAATCCTTCTTGGACTTCCCTGGCTTCAACTCCATTCCCCAATCCTGGATTGGTCCACTGGGGAGATCAAGAGTTGGGGGCCCTCTTGTTCCAAGGACTGCTTAAAACCGGTTCCCAGTAAACCTTGCCGTGTCCCTGTGCTTCCTCATGTAACCGGTCTCCCTAAGGCCTATATGGACTTTGCGGACGTTTTTTGCAAAAAACAAGCTGAGACTCTACCTCCTCACAGGCCTTATGATTGTCCCATTGACCTCCTCCCGGGCACTACTCCACCCCGGGGCAGAATCTATCCTCTGTCCGTCCCAGAGACTCTTGCCATGTCTGAATACGTCCAAGAAAATTTAAAAAAGGGCTTTATCCGTAAATCCTCCTCTCCTGCCGGAGCCGGATTTTTCTTTGTGTCCAAAAAAGATGGCTCTCTACGTCCTTGCATTGACTACCGCGGTCTTAATAAAATCACGGTTAAGAACCGCTACCCCCTACCCCTCATCTCTGAACTCTTTGATCGTCTCCAAGGTGCCCATATTTTTACCAAACTGGACTTAAGAGGTGCTTATAATCTCATCCGCATCAGAGAGGGGGATGAATGGAAAACGGCATTTAACACCAGAGATGGACACTTTGAGTATCTGGTCATGCCCTTTGGTCTATGCAACGCCCCTGCCGTCTTCCAAGACTTTGTTAATGAAATTTTTCGTGATCTACTATACTCCTGTGTTGTTGTATATCTGGACGATATCCTGATTTTTTCTGCCAATCTAGAAGAACACCGCCAGCATGTCCGTATGGTTCTTCAGAGACTTCGTGATAATCAACTCTATGCCAAAATAGAGAAATGTCTGTTTGAATGCCAATCTCTTCCTTTTCTAGGATACTTGGTCTCTGGCCAGGGACTACAAATGGACCCAGATAAACTCTCTGCCGTCTTAGATTGGCCACGCCCCTCCGGACTCCGTGCCATCCAACGTTTTTTGGGGTTCGCCAATTATTACAGGCAATTTATTCCACATTTTTCTACCATTGTGGCTCCTATTGTGGCTTTAACAAAAAAAAATGCCGATCCCAAGTCCTGGCCTCCTCAAGCGGAAGACGCCTTTAAACGACTCAAGTCTGCCTTTTCTTCGGCTCCCGTGCTCTCCAGACCTGACCCATCTAAACCCTTCCTATTGGAGGTTGATGCCTCCTCAGTGGGAGCTGGAGCTGTCCTTCTACAAAAAAACTCTTCCGGGCATGCTGTTACTTGTGGTTTTTTTTTCCAGGACCTTCTCTCCGGCGGAGAGGAACTACTCCATCGGGGATCGAGAGCTTCTAGCCATTAAATTAGCACTTGAGGAATGGAGGCATCTGCTGGAGGGATCAAGATTTCCAGTTATTATTTACACCGATCACAAGAACCTCTCCTACCTCCAGTCTGCCCAACGGCTGAATCCTCGTCAGGCCAGGTGGTCTCTGTTCTTTGCCCGATTTAATTTTGAAATTCACTTTCGGCCTGCTGATAAAAACATTAGGGCCGATGCTCTCTCTCGTTCCTCAGATGCCTCTGAAATTGAACTCTCTCCTCAACACATCATTCCTCCTGACTGCCTGATTTCCACTTCTCCAGCCTCCATCAGGCAAACTCCTCCAGGAAAGACCTTTGTTTCTCCACGCCAACGCCTTGGGATCCTCAAATGGGGTCACTCCTCCCATCTCGCAGGTCATGCGGGCATCAAGAAATCTGTGCAACTCATCTCTCGCTTCTATTGGTGGCCGACTCTAGAGACTGATGTGGTGGACTTTGTGCGAGCCTGCACTATCTGTGCCCGGGATAAGACTCCTCGCCAGAAGCCCGCTGGTTTTCTTCATCCTCTACCTGTCCCCGAACAACCTTGGTCTCTGATTGGTATGGATTTTATTACTGACTTACCCCCATCCCATGGCAACACTGTTATTTGGGTGGTCGTTGATCGATTCTCCAAAATGGCACATTTCATCCCTCTTCCTGGCCTTCCTTCAGCGCCTCAGTTGGCTAAACAATTTTTTGTACACATTTTTCGTCTTCACGGGTTGCCTACACAGATCGTCTCGGATAGAGGCGTCCAATTTGTGTCTAAATTCTGGAGGGCTCTCTGTAAACAACTCAAGATTAAATTAAATTTTTCTTCTGCATACCATCCTCAATCCAATGGACAAGTAGAGAGAATTAACCAGATCTTGGGTGACTATTTACGACATTTTGTTTCCTCCCGCCAGGATGACTGGGCAGATCTTCTACCTTGGGCCGAATTCTCGTATAATTTCAGAATCTCTGAATCTTCCTCCAAATCTCCGTTTTTCGTGGTGTACGGCCGTCACCCTCTTCCCCCCCTCCCTACCCCCTTGCCCTCTGGTCTGCCCGCTGTGGATGAAATTTCTCGTGATCTTTCCACCATATGGAAAGAGACCCAAAATTCTCTCTTACAGGCTTCTTCTCGCATGAAGAGATTCGCAGATAAGAAAAGAAGAGCTCCTCCCATTTTTTCCCCTGGAGACAAGGTATGGCTCTCCGCTAAATATGTCCGTTTCCGTGTCCCGAGCTATAAGTTGGGACCACGCTATCTTGGTCCTTTTAAAGTTTTGTGTCAAATTAATCCTGTCTCTTACAAACTTCTTCTTCCTCCTTCTCTTCGTATCCCTAATGCCTTTCACGTCTCTCTTCTTAAACCTCTCATCCTCAACCGTTTTTCTCCTAAATCTGTTCCTCCCACTCCTGTTTCCGGCTCCTCGGACATCTTCTCTGTCAAAGAGATTTTGGCCTCTAAAAAGGTCAGGGGAAGAACTTTTTTTTTAGTGGATTGGGAGGGTTGTGGTCCAGAAGAGAGGTCCTGGGAACCTGAGGACAATATCCTGGACAAAAGTCTGATCCTCAGGTTCTCAGGCCCCAAGAAGAGGGGGAGACCCAAGGGGGGGGGTACTGTTACGCCGAGCGCTCCGGGTCCCCGCTCCTCCCCGGAGCGCTCGCTACACTTCCCTCACTGCAGCGCCCCGGTCGGTTCCACGGACCCGGGGCGCTGCGTTACCACCTCCGGCCGGGATGCGATTCGCGATGCGGGTAGCGCCCGCTCGCGATGCGCACCCCGGCTCCCGTACCTTACTCGCTCCCCGTCAGTTCTGTCCCGGCGCGCGCGGCCCCGCTCCCTAGGGCGCGCGCGCGCCGGGTCTTTGCGATTTAAAGGGCCACTGCACCGCTGATTGGTGCAGTGGTTCCAATTAGTGTTTACACCTGTGCACTTCCCTATATCACCTCACTTCCCCTTCACTCCCTCGCCGGATCTTGTTGCCCTAGTGCCAGAGAAAGCGTTCCTTGTGTGTTCCTTGCCTGTGATTCCAGACCTTCTGCCGTTGCCCCTGACTACGATCCTTGCTGCCTGCCCCGACCTTCTGCTACGTCCGACCTTGCTTCTGTCTACTCCCTTGTACCGCGCCTATCTTCAGCAGCCAGAGAGGTTGAGCCGTTGCTAGGGGATACGACCTGGTCACTACCGCCGCAGCAAGACCATCCCGCTTTGCGGCGGGCTCTGGTGAAAACCAGTAGTGACTTAGAACCGATCCTCTAGCACGGTCCACGCCAATCCCTCTCTGGCACAGAGGATCCACTACCTGCCAGCCGGCATCGTGACACCTGTGCATCATGGTGATGTTAAAGGGGTACTCCACCACTAGACATCTTATCCCCTATCGCAGCTGGGGACCCCCACAATCTTGGCTGTGGCAGCCCAGACATCCAGTGCACGGAGCGAACTTTGCTCCATGCCGGATAACTGGTGATGCGGGGCATTGGTTGTGACGTCACAGTCCCACTCCACTCGTGAAAACATTTTTGTGTTTTTTTGGGTCCCATCATGTCCTCAAAAAAAGGAATTAAAAAGTACTCAAAAAGTGAAATGGTATCAATAAAAACTACAGATTGCAGGGTTTTTACGTGGGTTTAAAGTCAGATATGCTGGAATCTTGCACTTAACCCCTAATAAGGATAAGCTAATTTAAATTAGAATACCCTTAAGTTTTTTATTTATTTTTTATTTTTTTATTAATCAACTGGTGCCAAAAGGTTCAACAGATTTAAAAATCGTAATTCCTTCAAATACCTATGGAAGTTTTATAGTTCTTTCCAGTCTGACCACAATGCTCTCTGCTGATGTCAGGAACTGTCCAGAGAAGGAGCAAATCAACATAGCAAACTTCTCCTGCTCTGGACAGTTTCTGACATGGACAGAGGTGTCAGCAGAGAGCACTGTGGTCAGACTGGAAAGAACTATACAACTTCCGCTGGAGCATACAGCGGCTAATAAATACTGGAAGGTTAAAGATTTTTAAATAGAAGTAATTTACAAATCTGTTTAACTTGCTTGTACCAGTTAATTAAAAAAATGTGTTTCTCACTGGAGTACCCCTTTAAAGGAGTTATAGGGGTTCTTCTGGGAGAGAAAACAAACAAACACTCAGTCAATCACTGGTACAGCATTGATTTGCCTCAGCATGTCAGTTGGAAGCACATCAAAAGGAAGCAGTAAACAACGGGGACTGGGGCACCATTAACCTCTTAAGGACGCAGGGCGTATGGATACGCCCTGCATCCCGAGTCCTTAAGGACGCAGGGCGTATCCATACGCCTGTGGGAATTCCGGCCCCCACCGCTAGCCGGTTGGGGACCGGAGCCGGATGCCTGCTGAAATCGTTCAGCAGGCATCCCGGCATATCGCCCAGGGGGGTCATTATGCCCCCCCATGTCGGCGATCGCCGCAGATTGCTGGACAATTCAGTCCAGCGATCTGTGGCGATTCCGGGTCAATCGGGTCTCCAGTGACCCGGTGACCCGGAATTACTGGCTGTTCGGGGCCGTCTCTGGCGGCCCCGAACAGCCAGAACCTGCAGGGGTGAGGTGGCACTAATGCCACCTCACGATCGCCCTGATTCGTCGGCCGGATTACCGGCCGACCAATCAGGGCGCCTGCTGCGGGTGTCACTCCCGCACCCGCTCCGCCCCTCTTCCGGAGGACGTGAGCGGGTGCGGGAAGACGACCCCGGGTGCTGGGGACCCCGATCCCCAGCGTCCATGTTGGGATCGGGGCCCCAGGAGCGACGGCGGCGGCGAGGGACAGTCCAGCGATGAAGCAACAGCAGGAGGTGAGTGACAGCCTCCTGCTGTTGCTTAGCAACAGCTCCCAGCATGCAAAAAGGGCATGCTGGGAGCTGTAGTTATGCAACAGCAGGAGGCAGACCACCACAACTCCCAGCATTCCCTTATGGGCATGCTGGGACTTATGGTTTTGCAACAGCTGGAGGCACATTATTTCCATGGAAAAGTGTACCTTCAGCTGTTGTATAACTACAACTCCCAGCTTGCACAAACAGCTAAAGTGCATGCTGGGAGTTGTAGTGGTGCATCTGCTGGTTGCATAACTACAACTCCCAGCATGCCCGTTGGCTGTCGGTGACTGCTGAGAGTTGTAGTTTTGCAACAGCTGAAGGCACACTGGTTGTGAAACTTAGAGTTTTTTTTTTTACCTAACTCAGTGTTTCACGACCGGTGTGCCTCCAGCAGTTGCAAACTACAACTCCCAGCAGTCACCTTACACCATGCACCGTACATGCTGGGAGTTGTAGTTTTGCAACAGCTGGAGGCACACTGGTTTTGAAACACTGAGTAAGGTCACAAACTCCGTGATACATAACCAGTGTGCCTACAGCTGTTGCAAAACTAAAACTCTCAGCATGTACAGTCTGTCAGCGCATGCTGGGAGTTTTAGTTTTGCAACAGCTGGATGTCCCCCCCAATGTGAACGTACAGGGTACACTCACATGGGCGGAGGCTTACAGTAAGTATCGGGCTGCAAGTTTGAGCTGCAGCAAATTTTCTGCAACAGCTCAAACTGCCAGCGAGAAACTACTGTGAACCCCCGCCCGTGCGACTGTACCCTAAAAACACTACACTACACTACCACAAAAAATAAAATAAAAAGTAAAAAACACTACATATACATATACCCCTACACAGCCCCCCTCCCCTCCCCAATAAAAATGAAAAACATCTGGTACGCCATGGTTTCCAAAACGGAGCCTCCAGCTGTTGCAAAACAACAACTCCCAGTATTGTCGGACAGCTGTTGACTGTCCAGGCATGCTGGGAGTTTTGCAACAGCTGGAGGCACCCTGTTTGGGAATCACTGGCGTAGAATACCCCTATGTCCACCCCTATGCAATCCCTAATTTAGGCCTCAAATGCGCATGGCGCTCTCACTTTGGAGCCCTGTCGTATTTCAAGGCAACAGTTAAGGGTCACATATGGGGTATCGCCGTACTCGGGAGAAATTGGGCTTCAAATTTCGGGGGGTATTTTCTGCTTTTACCCTTTTTAAAATGTAAAGTTTTTGGGAAAAGAAGCATTTTAGGTAAAATTTTTTTTATTTTTTTTACATATGCAATAGTCGTGAAACGCCTGTGGGGTATTAAGGTTCACTTAACCCCTTGTTACGTTCCCTGAGGGGTCTAGTTTCCAAAATGGTATGCCATGTGGGTATTTTTTGCGGTCCTGGCACCATAGGGGCTTCCTAAATGCGGCATGCCCCCAGAGCAAAATTTGCTTTCAAAAAGCCAAATGTGACTCCTTCTCTTCTGAGACCTGTAGTGCGCCAACAGAGCACTTTTCACCCCCATATGGGGTGTTTTCTGAATCGGGAGAAATTGGGCTTCAAATTTTGGGGGGTATTTTCTGCTTTAACCCTTTGTATAAATGTAAATTTTTTGGGAAACAAAGCATTTTAGGTAAATTTTTTTATTTTTTTTTTACATATGCAAAAGTGGTGAAACACCTGTAGGGTATTAAGGTTCACTTTACCCCTTGTTACGTTCCCCGAGGGGTCTAGTTTCCAAAATGGTATGCCATGTGTTTTTTTTTTTGCTGTCCTGGCACCATAGGGGCTTCCTAAATGCGGCATGCCCCCAGAGCAAAATTTCCTTCAAAAAAGCCAAATGTGACTCCTTCTCTTCTGAGACCTGTAGTGCGCCAGCAGAGCACTTTTCACCCCCATATGGGGTGTTTTCTGAATCGGGAGAAATTGGGCTTCAAATTTTGGGGTGTATTTTCTGCTATTACCCTTTTTAAAAATGTAAAACTTTAGGGAAACCAAGCATTTTAGGTAAAAAAAATTTTTTTTTTTTACATATGCAAAAGTCGTGAAACACCTGTGGGGTATTAAGGTTCACTTTACCCCTTGTTACGTTCCCCGAGGGGTCTAGTTTCCAAAATGGTATGCCATGTGGGGTTTTTTGCAGTTCTGGCACCATAGGGGCTTCCTAAAAGTGACATGCCCCCCAAAAACCATTTGACGCTCCTTCCCTTCTGAGCCCTCTACTGCGCCCGCTGAACAATTAACATGGACATATGAGGTATGTCCTTACTCGAGAGAAATTGGGTTTCAAATACAAGAAAAAATTTTCTCCTTTTTACCCCTTGCAAAAATTCAAAAATTGGGTCTACAAGAACAAGCGAGTGTAAAAAATGAAGATTGTGTATTTTCTCCTTCACTTTGCTGCTATTCCTGTGAAACTCGTAAAGGGTTAAAACGCTTACTGAATGTCATTTTGAATACTTTTGGAGGTGCAGTTTTTATAATGGGGTCATTTATGGGGTATTTCTAATATGAAGACCCTTCAAATCCACTTCAAACCTGAACTGGTCCCTGAAAAAAAGCGAGTTTCAAAATTTTGTGAAAAATTGGAAAATTGCTGCGGAACTTTGAAGCCCTCTGGTGTCTTCCAAAAGTAAAAACTCATCAATTTTATGATGCAAATATAAAGTAGACATATTGTATATGTGAATAAAAAAAAATTATTTTGAATATCCATTTTCCTTACAAGCAGAGAGCTTCAAAGTTAGAAAAATGCAAAATTTTCAAATTTTTCATCAAATTTTGGGATTTTTCACCAAGAAAGGATGCAAGTTACCAAAAAATTTTACCACTACGTTAAAGTAGAATATGTCACGAAAAAACAATCTCGGAATCAGAATGATAACTAAAAGCATTCCAGAGTTATTAATGTTTAAAGTGACAGTGGTCAGATTTGCAAAAAATGGCCGAGTCCTTAAGGTGAAAAAGGGCTCAGTCCTTAAGGGGTTAAAAGTGGCAGGGAATCAAGCAGGTTGAGTATGCATTATTTACTATACTGACATACTGAGAACACTCCTCCCTGGTAAACCACTTTGAAAGTGATATCCAGCTTTATAACCATTTTGTTTTATTGGATCTAAAAGTGGAATGTCTTTTTTAAATGATTGAAAAGTGGCAATGTTATTAAGACTATTTAAAGAAAACATCTTGAATGTAGTGTGACACGGTTAGCTTTTTGCAGTGGTGGTGATTTATGCACTGCAATGTTTTTGCACAACCTCACACTAGCCCAGACTACACTTTATCTGTAGATGTCTGAAGTCAGAGGAGAATGGGCAAACTAGTTTGCGATGACAGAAAGGCAACAGTAACAGATAACTGCTCTTTACAACCAAAGTATGCAGAATACCATCTCTGAAAACACAACATATCCAATCTTGAAGTAGATGGAAGAACATTGTTTGATCTGATGATTCTCAATTTCAGCTGTGCCATTTACATGGCAGGGTCAGAATTTACAATAAACAATATGAAATGGACTGGGACTTTTGAACATTTTGTGGACTGTATGGCAGAGAGGTGCAGAAAATAGTGTAGGGAATGGGCTATAAGGTTGAGATATAAGGATTTTATATGAAGATGGGATATGAAAATGGTATATGAGGATAAAATATGAGGACAGGATGTGAAGTTTGATATGAGGACGAGTTGTGATGACGGGATGTGAGGTCTGGATATAAGGTCGGGATATGGGGATGGGATGTAAGGTATGCATATGAGGTCGGGATATGGGGAGGGGATGTGAGGTCTGAATATAAGGTCGGGATATGAGGATGGGATGTCAGGTCTGGATATGAGGACCAATGTGAGGTCTGGATATGAGGTCAGGATATGACGCTAGGGTATAAGCACGGGATATGAGGACCAGAGAGTCATTGTTACTTTTCCTCACACAAGGTTTAGGAAGGAAGACTGACGCACGTGAAATGCCACCCCCTCTTTGCATGATGAAATGCCCACATTGCACAAGCACCACTCACACATGTAGTGCACTGCCATCTACTAGCAAAAAGGTAAAAACAAACTTACCAGATTTTGCTCTATAGAAATGAATCCACTGTACTATCATGGTCAAAATGCACCATAATTGGTAACATTTGCTGTGATGTGCCAAAAAAGCTACACTAAACACTATGGGGGAGATTTATCAAAACCTGTGCAAAGAAAACATGGACCAGTTGCCCATAGCAACCAATCAGATCGCTTCTTTTATTTTTGAAAAGGCCTCTAAGAAATGAAAGAAGCAATCTGATTGGTTGCTATGGGCAACTGGTCCATGTTTCCTCTGCACAGGTTTTGATAAATCTCCCCCTATGGTTTCATTTTTATTTCATATACATATATATATATATATATATATATATATATATATACCATCCAAAGCGAAGACAAAGCAAATTGCAGGGGCTTATGGGTGAATAAAGTGGCTAGAAGTTTATTTGCACCAGCAAGTACATTTTGGCCAAGTGGCCTTTCTCAAGCTGAGAATGCTTGAGAAAGGCGACTTGGCCGAAATGTTGCATGTACTTGCTGGTGCAAATAAACTTCTAGCCACTTTATTCACCCATATGCCGCTGCAGTGTGCCGTGTCTTTGCTTTGGATGGAATTTGCTTGATCCGGCGGTGGCACGCTAGTTGTACACTTGCAGACGCACTGGGACTCTCGAGTGCTGACTCCTTTCTTTGCTATATATATATATATATATATATATATATATATATATATATATGTGTGTGTGTGTGTCTGTGTGTGTGTGTGTGTGTGTGTGTCTGTGTGTCTTAATTATTTGTCATTTAAAGCAGTCAGCTTCCAGTGTCATTATGTAGCATGACAGACATGCACACAATATAGTGGTTAACTTTACTAGAAAATATTAGGTCAGGAAGCAGTAGGAGCTGGCAATCGCAGAATGCAGCAAGTCAAGAGGTAAAGAGGAGGTATAGGCAAGCTCTTCTTATTGCTGCCCTACACAGCTGAAAGGAAAGAGGGAATGGCTACAGGAAGAGGGTTTAGCTATAGTTAAAGGGGAACTCCGGTGGAAAACAATGTTTTTCAAATCAACTGGTTCCAGAAAAATGAACAGATTTGTAAATTACTTCTATTTAAAAATCTTAATCCTTCCAGTACTTATTAGCTGCTGTATAATACAGAGGAAGTTCTTTTCTTTTTTAATTTATTTTCTGTCTGTCCACGGTGCTCTCTGCTGACACCTCTGTCCATGTCAGGAACAATTCCCCATAGCAAACCTCTTCTGCTCTGGACAGTTCCAGACATGGACAGAGGTTTTCAGTAGAGAGCACTGTGGACAGACAGAAAAGAAATTCAAAAAGCAAAGAACTTCCTCTGTATTATACAGCAGCTGATAAGTACTGGAAGGATTAAGATTTTTAAATAGAAGTAATTTACAAATCTGTTTAACTTTCTTGCACCAGTTGTTTTGAAAAAAAAAGTACCCCTTTAAATAGTAGCTAGGGTACATTCACACAGGAAAATGAGGCTGTGTTTCCACTTTTCCCCACCCCCAAAAAAATTGCAAGGCACATTGATCACAAGATGTTTTTTGTTTTGTTTTTTTTGCAACACCCCCCCCCCATCCCCCCCTAAAATGCTGCAGCCAGCTGTTAACAGGGAGTCAAGAAAAATATATAAAATGGTGTTTTTTCCTATGGAGTTTTTTCAGGCTTTATTGGCATTTGGCAATTTGGCATTGTTTTTTTCTTTGAATCCTACTGTTTTTACTCCCCTAGATTTCCATAGTTTTTTTCTACTCTTGGTCACTTTTTTTCTGTGTGAAAAACACAATTTTGAAAGAAGTGAAAAAACAGACAAATGCTTAACCTCTTAAGGACACATGACGTCATAGCGGGTCGGGCCCGGCCTCTAACAACGGCCGGGACCAGTGGCTAATAACGCGCGGCATTGATCGCGGTGCTGCGCGCTATTAACCCTTTAGATGCAGCGTTCAAAGTTGAACGCCGTGTTTAAAGTGAAAGTAAAAGCATGCCGGTTATCTCAGGGAGCTGTTCGGGATAGCCGCAGCGAAATCGCTGATAAGGTGTCATTTTTACCGAAAAATGTACAACGTAGAAACGGAAGCCCCCAAAATTACAAAATGGCGTTTTTTTTTCCAATTTTGTCTCACAATGATTTTTATTTCCGTTTCACCGTAGATTTTTGGGCAAAATGACTGGCGTCATTACAAAGTAGAATTGGTGGCGCAAAAAATAAGCAGTCATATGGATTTTTAGGTGCAAAATTGAAAGAGTTATAATTTTTTAAAGGCAAGGAGCAAAAAACGAAAATGCAAAAACGGAAAAAACTCCGGTCCTTAAGGGGTTAAGAAAAAAAACGCCTGAAAAAAAAAAATAAAAAAGTTTCCACTTTTGCCATGCTTTTTTCTGGCATTTTCCCTTGTGTGAAAGTCATGTTTTTTTTTTCTCCTTTGGCAGTTTTTCTTGTTCCTGTGCACACCCCCCTTTTTTTAAACTACTAAAAAAATATATAAAAACTGGATCAAAAAGGAGAAGGAAGAGAATGAGAAGAAGAAACAGAAGAAGACAATTTATTCTTCTAGACAATACTGTGTAAATCCATCTGACAATAAATGTTTTTTCTTTATTATAAAAAAATAAAAAATAAATATATATATATAAAAACTGAAAAAAAACATGTAAAGACAGAAAAAACTCCAATGTAAAACCACCGTTGCGCTTTTAATGACGGTTTCTCTCTCATAGACTTTTATAGGATAAAAACGGCAATATTTCAGGGGGGAAAACACCATAGTCTGAACATACTGCGATTTTTTAATCGCCCATTGAGCCCAAAAATCCCATAGAGGAGTTTAAAAAAAAAAACACGAAAGAAAAAAAAATGCCAAATGGGTATGGCGTTTCATAAATCCCTATCAAATTTCATAGGAAAAAATAAAAATGCTAAATTTAGTGTCCACTAAGGGATAAGTTTAAACATAGAATATTGTAATGACTTCATACAGGAGGAAAGATCACACAATAAATTTTGATATAAATAATTTACACCAAAAAATATTTTACAAAAAAGAATTAAAAAATTATTTACTGAGCCCTCCAGCTCCACAGCTCTTCTTCCTCCTTCCACAATGACAAAAGGCCAGTGTAACCTTCTACGTCTAGCATAGAGGAGAGTGTCTTTTCAATAGCAGAGCACCAGATGGCGCTGTGTTCTCCCTATTATTCCATCGCTGTGCCTGTCTCTCGCTGAACTCTCAGCCACTCCTCCTGTAGAGTTCTACTGGAGACACGTAGCCGGGCGGCCAATCGGAGCGCCGTCTACAGGATCTCTGACGTCATAGCAGACTGGGCCGGCGGCTGCTTGTTCTGGGCTCAAGGAGAACGTGAGCGGAATGATTGACTCCCCAAATCATTGAGGGTCACAATGGAGACCACGGAGGCAAGGGTCGCCCTTGACCGCAGCTGACGAGGTGATCCGGGATTATGGTTACAAGGGGTCTTTGCTCGGGATTGTTGATCACGTTGAGGACGCATGTGGACAGGGGCTTGGGACGGGGAAGCGGGCAGATCCAGCGTGTACTGGGTTAACCGCGGCCGTGTGCAGGAGAATGGGGGCGGGTTTGCGGCTGTAGAACAACATGAAGCCCAGAGGAGGAGATCAATGCTACAGAATGGTCTGTGATAACGTTATGATGGTGTCCAGTGCTCGGCCCAAGTGTTTAGGCACCTGGGTAAAGCCAGGAAAGGGTTAATGCATTGTGAGTTTGTCTCCCTCTCTCTCTGGCTTGGTTGATGGTTTAGTGTGGATTATCAAGGCAAGGATCTTCATAGTTCTTGGCACTGCAATGGTTAAGCAAGCACTTCAATGACTTTATATTGTTTAGTATCCCATCATAGATCTGGTAAATAAGAGTTCTGTTTGTAGAAGAGTTTGTTTTGTATTGTAAACAAATAACAAATTCTGCCATTCTGGTGTTACACTTTAGGCAAGCACAAATGATACAATTATTGGGGGATCTTCTATTTTGCTGATCAGTGTTCACAATAAGTATGAAGTGTGACCTATAGCAGTATCTATATGCATACCATCTTAATGGGGTCCATATGCCCTTTTAATGTATAGGGATTTTATAGAAGTTGGGGGGGCCTCACTTGCGACCCCCCTTTGTAATTCATAACAAAGACCCAGTAAATAATGCTACTTCTACTTTGGCGGTTTTGGCCCTGTCATATATACACAAGTGCCCATTCATGCTATTTCCTGCAGAAGAATTGATGGCATTTTTGGAGAAAGGGTTCTCTTGATCTATGGATTTCTTAACTGGGAGCTTGAGCAACAACTGGAGTTTACAATGTAATAAGTAAATCTGAAGCCCCTTAGATTTCCCCAGGCCTGCTGAAACTTTGTAGTGTGACTGCTTAGTTGTTAGGTTGTATTTTAGAGACTTTTTTTTTTTTGCCAGCCACTGTCAAAGTTTCCATGTTTTGATGTCAGCACAAGGAAGTGCTTGCACAGCCAATCACTGTCAGAGGTAGAACATCTCTGCCTTCAGTGATTGGCTGAGGGACCACTTCCTTGTGCCGACACTAGCGGGGACTGACACTAACAAAATAGGGTAGCGGGGAGTCAGGGAAGGTCTTTAAAGTTCAGTTTAACAAGTTAACAAGAAAAAGTGAATGCTGCAGTCCACAGATAACATGCAACCTAATGGTAAAAATCAATTAGGTACAATACAAAGGGTTTATGCACAGCCAGTTTTAACACCAAAATCCTGCAGCTATTGGCCACCACATGTGACTGGATTAGTCCACATGCTGTAGTGTGGGTATGCACTATTACACAGCTGTGGCCTCTGAGTGACTCAGGAAAATGGCTTTTGTGTCATCTATGTTTACCAGTGTTCAGGCTACTTACTGCCTCTTGGGTCCTTGTATGCAATGGGCACTGGGTATGCTTACGAGGTGGCATCGCCACATGCTTATTTTTTCTTTTTAAAAAGGGGAGGGGGGCTTGAGTTGCGGTTATGAATGATGGCGTCTTGTGCCCTACTTCCAGCTTTCACATGCCTCTGGGAGTGGGCAGAGCAGTGGGGACTTCCAGTCTGACACGGAGGTGACATCAGATGGCGGGGGAGGGAAATTTAAACGGGCAGTTTGGCTGATTTGGTCTCTTGGAGCCGGCCATCAGTTGGAAAACTTTGGCCTTTGATTTGGAGCTTTGAGGAGTGCCAAGCAGAAAGGATTCCATTGATTCTGGAACACAAGACTCCTCCTAGGCTGCAGTACCAAAAAGTACTTTTGGGTTGGTGAGTGTATTCCATTTTTTCCTGCCATACTAATTTAGTATTTTGCTAATTTTTAACAAGTCTTTAAATAAAAAGCTGAAAAAAAATGTATTTTAGAGAGTGTAAGATTTATACCAAGAAGTTGGCTGGGGATTGCATAACATTGAGACTTTCTAGTGTTTGTCCTTCAGAGAAATGATCATTCAGGAGCTCCAGAGTTTAATTAAGTATTTGCTGAGGTATCTGGAGGTACCTTTTCCATTTTCAGCCGTGTATATTCATCTGTTATAGTTTCTGAGGGCATGATCAGAGATAGTGCTAGTGCAGTGGTCAATGGAGCAGAAGATGCTTCCGTTATTTCCTGTAGAAGAGTTTGGGCAATTGGTAAAAGTAACTATTAGGCTAGGTTCAGACTATGGAATCTCCGGGCAGAAAATTTCCGGGCAGACACTGCAGTCTCCTATAGACTGCTATGTGTTCCGCTAGGATTGCCGCCTGAAGAAAGAGCAACCCCTTTCTTTAGGTGGAAACTTTCTAGCGGATTTTTCATCCGGATTTTCCGATTCACTAATTCCGAAGTGTGAATTTGTGAACGGAAAACCATTCACTACACTATGCATTATAGTAAGCGGAATTTCTGCCGGAAATTTCAAAGCGGATATTCCGTAGTCTGAACCTAGCCTTAAGGTAGAAGAATCTGTGGAACCTAAAGCCATGTAAGATGTTCTGTTTGAAGGTCTTGAAACTGTATTCCCAGTAGATAACAATATAGAGACTTTAACCCCTTAACTCTCACTATATTCAGTATAAACTGAAAATCTGCCACTATTGAGGACTTTTGGTGGATCCATTGAAGTGAATGATAGCAAAACTCATAGCAGGTAGATGACAATAAACGTATTGTTTCTGCTGATGCTGAAATTGGGATTTCCGTGACAGATGTTTCCGCCGCAGAAATTCAGCTTACTGCACACAGGGCTGCGTCAGGGAAGCTCTGTGTGTATGCAGAATATCCAGCGTAATCGATACGTGGGACCGTATGCTTAGAGTAGTGGTATAGTCTCTCACAAGTGAGTGTCATTTAACTTTTGGCCAAATGCTTTTTTTTTATCTTGTCCAATTGCATGCTTGTCTTGGCAGAGTGCACGTGTGTGTTTTTTTTTTTTTTTTTTCGGGGGGGGGGGGGGGGGGAGGGGGATTGCTCGTGCTAGACAGCTGATTCCAATCTGCTGTTAAGGGGTACTCTGCCGGAAAACATCTTATTCCCTATCCAAAAGGATAGGGGATAAGATGTCTAATCGTGGGGGTCCCGCCACTAGGGACTTGGAGCTTTCATGTTCGTGATGCCACACCCCTTCCATTTATATCTATGGAGGGAGGCGTGACGACTAGTACGTAGCCGTCATGCCTCCTTCCATAGACATGAATGGAGGGGGTGTGGTGCCTGTGGTTGCCAGTCATCCGGCATGGAGCGCAATTCGCTGGAAGGATTAAGATTTTTTTAATAGAAGTAATTTAAAAATCTGTTTTTAACTTTCTGAAGCCAGTTGATATGAAAAAAAATTGTGTTCCACCGGAGTACCCTTTTAAAACAGTTCAGGCAAGGTGGCATAATAATGCACAAAAATTGAAATAAAAAATAATTTACAATCAAAAAATATAAACAAACACTTTTTTTTTTTTGTGTCTGACCCCAATCAGGAAAAAAATCTAGGCGACACATTTGCTTCTAATTCATATTTAATAATAATTTTATATTTTTAATAAGAGCTGCATTGGTTGCATATATGTGGAGTGCAGAAACCGGGCAGAGGTTTCGTAGTACCTAAACCACGCTTTATCTATATCTCCTTTCCATGTTAATCGTGTGTCATATTTATTTATTTTTATTTTTTTTTACTTTTTTTTTAATTTAATTTTTTATTTTTTACTTTTCCCTTTTGTAAACCTTTTTAGATATGTTTTAAATTAATACTATAAACTACAAGAGGGAATATTAAATAAGTTTAAACCCTTAAAGGGGTACTCCGCCCCTAGACACCTTATCTCTTATCCAAAGTATGTTTAGAATGCTGGGTTCCCGTCATGCCCTTTCATGATGTCACATCATGTCCCCTCCGTTCATATCTATGGGAGAAGGTGCGGTCAGACATCTTAACCCCTATTGTTTGGATAGGGGGATAAGATCTCTAGGGGGAGTATGCCTTTAACCTTGAGGACACAGCTGATAGCCATAACTTTTTTTCTCAGACTTGTGCTTTCACACCACGTTTTCAGCCTACGGCTGCCGCATCCAGCTGGGGGAGGGGAAAACCGTGCGTATCCCAGCCGGACTGGTGCTGAAATCCTTTGACTTTAATGAGCCGAACAGAGTCACCGTTTTACTCTGGTCGGCTCATTTTTGACCCGTGTCCGGTTTTCTTACCGGACCTAAAACCGTAGTATACTACGGTTTTAGGTCCGGTCACAAAACCGGATACAGGGCAGAAATGAGCTGACTGAAGTCAAACGGTGAATCCAGTTGGCTCAATAAAGTCAATGGATTTCAGCGTCGGTCCGGCTGGGATACGGGAGTGCACGTTTTCCCCTCCCCCAGCTGGGTCCGGCATCATAGGCTGAAGACGTGGTGTGAAAGCACCCGTACTTTGTAATAACCTCTTTCATTTTATCATAAAATATACCGCCCAACCAAAAAATAGTTTGAGTTATTTGTTTTTCCGCATTTCAATTAATGGTAGAAAACCTATTCATTTATATGTTTAAAAACCTATTCAATTAATATAATTATTGTATTACTCTAAAAAAAAGAAAAAAGTAGTTTAAAATTGCCCTGTTCTGATTCCTATAATTTTAATCTCTCAAAATTTTGCACCTTGATTTGCATTTTTTATCAATACCATTTTTGATTTGATGTGACTTTGTGATCATTTTTTTTTCTTAAATATTTGATGTGATCAAAAATCAACATTTCTAGCGTTTTTTTATTTTTATATTTTAATTTTTTTTCATTCATTGTGCAGGATCATAAACCATATATTTTAATAGTTCACACAGTTTTCAAATCAGCTGATGCCAGAAAGTTATACAGATCTGTAAATTACTTTTATTTAAAAATCTTATTCCATTGAGTACTTATAAGCTGCTGTATGCTCCAGAGGAAGCTGAGTATTTCTTTCCAGTCTGACCACAGTGCTCTCTGCTGACAACTCTGTCCATGCCCAGAACTGTCTGGAGCATGAAAGGTTCATTATGGGAATTTGGACAGTTCCTGATATGGACAGAGGTGGCAGAAGAGAAAACTGTGGTTAGAAAGGAAAGAACTACACAACCTCCTCTGGAGCATACAGCAGCTGCTAAGTACTGAAAGGATTAAGACCCATAACAGGGCTTGTTTTTTTTTGTACAACCAATTGTAATGTGGAATGACTCCTTTCATTTTACCATTAAATGTACTGCAAAACCAAAACATCATGTGGATGGAAATAATAAGAAATAAGTAATTTTGCAACTTTTAGGTGGGTTTTCACAGTGCCATTTATGGTAAAAATGACAAGTTATCGTTTCTCTGTAGGTCAATGTGATTAAAACGGTACCCAATGTATATAGTTTTTTCTTTTTTTTTTTTTCTTTGTATTACTATGAATTTTTTTTTTTTTAACGAAATTGGTATGTATAAAATTGTCCTTTTCTGACCCCAGTCACTTTTTTTTTACTTGTCCGTATACGGGAATATATGAAGGCTCATGTTTGTGCTGTGATCTGTAGTTTCCCCGCCCCCCCCCCCCCCCCCTCAAAATGAGACCTATAGTTGCCGGCATCGGTTCTTTAAATGAACGTTTAGGAGAATGGGTTGACTCATATCTTCAACCCTTGGTTCTACTCATTCCAGGATACATTAAAGATACTAGGAGTGTCCTATCGGCCATGCAGGGGTTAAAATGGCAGGATGACATGATGTGGCTTACAGCTGATGTCACAGGACTTTATTCAGTTATCCCACATGATCAGGCAATTTTTTCTGTTATATGGTTTTTGCAATCGTACTCATCTTATCCCGGTGATCTGCAGGAATATATCATCCTTGCGATTGAGTATTTACTCTCGCACAACTTCTTCATGTTTACATAGTTTACATAGTTAGTATGGTTGAAAAAAGACATACGTCCATCAAGTCCAACCAGGGAATTGAAGTGAAGGGTATAAGGGGAAGGGATGTAGTTTAATAATTCTGCATAAGCATTAGTGTTATTTTGTTCCAGGAATGTATCTAACCCTGTTTTAAAGCTGTTAATTGTTCCTGCTGTGACCAGTTCCTGAGGTAGACCGTTCCATAAATTCACAGTCCTCACGGTAAAGAAGGCGTGTCGCCCCTTTAGACTAAACCTTTTCTTCTCCAGACGGAGGGAGTACCCCCTCGTCCTTTGGGTGGGTTTAATCTAGAACAGTTTTTCTCCATATTTTTTGTATGGGCCATTTATATACTTATATACGTTTATCATATCCCCCCTTAAACATCTCTTCTCAAGACTAAACAATTGTAACTCCTTTAATCGCTCCTCATAGCTAAGATGTTCCATGCCCCATATTAGTTTAGTCGCGCGTCTCTGCACCCTTTCCAACTCCGCAGTGTCCCTTTTATGGACAGGCGACCAAAACTGAACAGCATATTCCAGGTGAGGCCGTACCAATGCTTTATAAAGGGGGAGTATTATGTCCCTGTCCCTTGAGTCCATGCCTCTTTTTATACATGACAATATCCTGCCGGCTTTGGAAGCAGCAGCCTGACATTGCATGCTATTTTGTAGTCTGTGATCTACAAGTACACCCAGATCCTTCTCTACCAGTGACTCTGCCAGTTTAATCCCCCCTAAGACATACGATGCATGCAGGTTATTAGTACCCAGATGCATAACTTTACATTTATCCACATTGAACCTCATTTGCCAAGTGGATGCCCAGACACTTAGTCTATCCAAGTCATCTTGTAACTTATGCACACCCTCTATAGACTGTACCGTGCTACAAAGCTTGGTGTCATCTGCAAAGATAGAAACAGAGCTGTTAATGCCATCCTCTATATCATTGATAAATAAATTAAACAACAGCGGGCCCAGTACTGAACCTTGGGGTACACCACTAATTACCGGGAACCAATCAGAGTACGAATCATTGACCACCACTCTCTGGTTACGATCCATGAGCCAGTGTTCAATCCAGTTACAAACTAAAGTTTCCAAGCCCAAAGTCCTTAACTTACCTGTCAGACGTCTGTGAGGGACAGTATCAAACGCTTTGGCAAAATCCAGAAACACTATATCCACAGCCATTCCTCTGTAAAGGCTTCTACTCACCTCTTCATAAAAGCAAATTAGATTGGTTTGACAACTTCTATCCTTAGTAAACCCATGCTGGCTATCACTTATAATACTATTATCCCCTATGTATTCCTGTATGTAATCCCTTATAAGTCCTTCAAACAATTTACCCACAATGCACGTTAGACTTACCGGTCTATAATTGCCTGGTGAAGACCTAGAGCCCTTCTTGAAGATTGGTACCACATTAGCCTTGCGCCAGTCCCTTGGCACAATACCAGACACCAGAGAATCTCTAAATATCATGAACAAGGGTACAGATATTACTGAACTTGCCTCTCTAAGAACTCTTGGGTGTTGTCCATCCGGCCCTGGAGATTTGCTTACATTTACTTTACTTAACTTACCTTGTACCATCTCTACATTAAGCCAGTTCAGTACATTACATGATGTGTTACCAGCACTGACCTGGCCAATGTCAGCTCCTCCTTCTTCCATAGTATACACAGAACTAAAGAACCCATTTAGTAGCTCCGCCTTCTCTTGATCGCCTGTGACAACCTCCCCATTATCATTATTAAGGGGTCCTACATGCTCTGTCCTTGTTTTTTTTGTATTTTTATATATCTAAAAAAAATATTTAGGATTAGTTCTGCTTTCTTTGGCCACCTGTCTCTCATTTAGAATTTTTGCTGTTTTTATTACATTTTTTACAGATTTTATTAAGCTCCTTGTACTGTTTAAATGTTATAGCTGACCCATCAGATTTGAATTTTTTGAAGGCTATTTTTTTGTTGTTTATTGCTCTTTTAACATCATTTGTCAGCCATGTAGGATTTCCTTTTAATCGTTTATATTTGTTCCCCTTTGGTATATATTTAGCTGTATAGTTATTTAGAGTTGATTTAAAGATGTCCCATTTACCTTCTGTATCAGTATTTGAGAACACCTCCCCCCAGTCTATGTCCTGTAGTGCAGATCTCAGCCCAGGGAAATTTACCTTTTTAAAGTTATATGTTTTTGCCTTCCCCGTCTGTCTTTGTTTTTTACATTTTAAGTCAAAAGTAACTATATTGTGGTCGCTATTACCAAGGTTTTCCCGCACAGTTACATTACCAACCAGCTCTGCTTTGTTGGAAATGATCAGATCCAACAAGGCACCACTTCTCGTTGGGTCCTCCACAAACTGGCCCATAAAATTATCCTGCAATAAATTTAGGAATTTTCTCATCTTTGTAGTTTTAGCCAGCCCCCGGCCACAATCTATATCTGGATAGTTAAAATCTCCCATTATTACCACTGTACCTGTCTGTGCAGCCCTCTCTATTTGTTTATACAGCTGACCTTCTATCTC